>NC_072461.1:10237945-10537945 GCF_027596085.1 Anoplopoma fimbria | reverse complement strand
AGTGGAGTGATTATATTTTATTCTCTTCTTAAATAATCTCCCACTCAGGTTAATACTTTCCTGTGCAGATTTTACTTTTTCAGGTAATTTAAGTGACAAAATCAATAAATACATAAATAAATACAAAAAAATTGTTTGCCCTTGGTAAAAAGAAATCTTGAAACATGTTTAGGAAAAATGCCAGATTTGGATGAATAATAGATTAAATACCTTGTTAATAAGCATATTTTGCAATTTGGATTCTTATGGTGTATCTTTTGCTCACTGGACAATCACATCCTCGAGTGCTTTTGCTATAATCATGTGACATGACCTGACTGACAGCATCGGGATTGCATTTGAAATGGTTTTGCATTGAAGGACAGATACTCAGATTGGGGGGTTCAGAGACTGAGGAGTCTAAAACGGTACAGATACACTCTCAGCTCTTAGTGTTCTTTCCACTAAGACAGTAATGTCCTCCGTAGCTGCCTCAGAGGAATGCAGGCCTGCAATGATGCTGACAGACTCGCAAGATTTGCAGGATTTCTTTAGAGGCCAAGGAGCAAATTCTTTATAGACGTAACCGTGCCTGTGTTTTTTCTCCTAAATGCAATATAAGTGAGATTTGCAGGGGTCTGGATGTGGTCTCATCTCCCTCCCTGCTCTACAGCTTTAGCATTTAGTGTATCTTTATAGATCCATCCCTGAATTGCATTTCAAAGTTCAAAACAATAGGCAATAGAGGAGACAAATGTGCTTCTGATCCCTCCCTACAGGCTGTGGATCTAGCCGGGTTCTTACGCTGCTCTCAAAAACAAAAACGTAATCACAATAAAGGCAATGAAAAGTCAAATACCGGAAATTTATACGCATCAGCGGAGATTTAATTTCACACAGTACCCATTGCCAAAAAGAAAAACGAATCAAGGCGAAACACATGGAAGGATTCCTTTTATTCCTTTTAGCATGTAATGTAAGTGAGCTTCACATGAGCAAACTTTTGCTCTTTTTCCACATTTGTCTTTGACAAAGCAAATCATTAATACCAATAATATAAATGTTCTTATTAAAAGTAACTGGTGAGTTCCCGCTCTGTTTTTATTTTGAAGGCACACATTATTCGGTGACATATCAAAGAACATATCAACTATGATTCCTATCAACGACGTTTGAGTTTCTTTGGCTGGCATTTCTTTCTCTTCCCGTAAAAAGCCATGATGGCATTGTTGCTCATGCAAACTACGCTGTTTGTTCTTTTTGTACTGCTGCTGCCCGCCAACATAAAATGTATCACTTCCTGTGTGTCATGATTTTATTTTCTTGATAAGGAACTGCTGGATCCCCCCCATCTAAACACTAATTGGCTGTAAGGAGTTGTAAAACACACGTCATTCAAACTGAAAAACGAACGGCCATGTATGCATGTATGCATCAAAGTCAACGTCAAGGAACCATCACCAAGGTGTCTGCCCCTGAGTGGTACTCAGCAATGTGTGCACTTGTAGTGCTGTTGGCCGTTAGCCAAACACACCGTCCAAGACAATAAAAGGGAGTAAAACTGTTCTCCCCCACTGTGTCTCTGGGTGCAGAGTAGTGCCTGGGGGTTGAGAATGCATCCAGCTGGCAACCCAAAATATTAATCAATTCTGCAGCGAAATGTGAGATTAGCCATGGACAGACACTGAGGTGCACACACACACGCATGCAAGTGATCGCATAATCCTCCTTGCAGAGATAGTAATGAAATTGCTGATTGTTCCTGAACATTAACATTTGCTTATTCCTGATCCTTGTGGCAGCAGGTGGATCCAGCACTGAGTACCATGCAATCTGCTCAATGTACTGTATCACATTAGCAAGCCGAAACTTGGAAATTCACCTCATTCATGTCATGTGTCTCTGATTTTGCTTGGCCTCATTTAAAGAATATTGGCCCCTTCCTTTTGGTACACTATCATTAAGCAGATGTTTCACGAAGAAAAGCACCTCACTCCAAGTTACTTAAACTCAAATCCATATGTGGCCTGTGAGTCAAACGCACGACTCACAAACAACCATACTGACCTATGGGAACCATGTGTGTGTCTGTCTGCGTTCCCTGGGGCCCGCTCTGTGTGTGCTGGGTCAGAGGAGGCCGAGGCTTTAATAAAGGAACAGGCCTGATACAGGGATGCCAGTCTGACTGCCTGGGGACATGCAACCTGATGGGGTCCAGATGAGAGCCACCAGACCGGGCTTCTCCCTCCAAACCAACAGCCAGTCGGTGCACGAATGCACTGACTTCTTCCCCGACCCTCTCTCTTGGTTTACAGTGGGATTTGAGGGGTAAACCGCCAGATTAAAATAACATTCTCCCTTAATGGTACTTAAAAGGTTTTCAGTGATCACAGAAAAATGTGTTACCACATGGTGCAAATACATGACATGTGGTAACACATGCTCAGCTCGCACAGGAGGCCTCCTTTTTTTTCTGTTGGTCATCAAACGTAAATATTTAATTTGTTCCTGGCCGTTGAGTTGGCGGGTGTCTGGTAACTTACAAGATGAGGTTGCTGTTTCCTGCATTACAGGGATCAATAGATGTTTGTCATGTTATCTTCCCCCTCCTGAACAGGCACTTACATTATCTTCAGTGTCAGTTTCAGTAGGGCAGAGGAATTTACTTACTGGTCAGTCGCTGGATCAACTGATGCGCTCTGATTGTCTTTCTCGGGGCAACGTGAGGTGACATTTTACAACCGAAGTTTTAACTATAATCAGTATAATGATAGGCAATATGACAATACATACTATAAGAGAATGTACATTAGTCGTCCATCAGGGATTTTTTTTCCAAACTGTTTATACCGGCGTTGCGGGCAAAGTTGCAAATCAATGAGCAGGATCGCTTTATTGAATTTGTGGATTTCTAATTGTTTTACATAAATGTGGTTTAAGGTTATTTTTTGCAAGTTTCAGATTATGTATATCACCTCTAGAATGTTCTTAAAATGGGGATGGCTGAGCAGGCGGCTCACAGGGTGCTAACAGCACTAACAGTGCAAACAACATCAACAGTGCTGAAAGAGCTAACAGTGTTTACCTGAGGGTGAGTGCTTCCGCGTGGATGCCGTGAGTCGGGACGGTGTTATACAGCATGAGCACAGTGCTGAACAGCGGCCATGAGCTAGCCATTGGGGCACAACAGAGAGACTCATCTGGCATGCATGACAGGTCTGACTTTGAAAACAAAGTACAGAGAAACTTGTAAAACAACGTACAGAGGGAGAGTGACTACATTCTCTGCTCAGGTAGAAATTATTCCACTTTATCTTTGCATAGCAATTGCTCTGAATCACATAAAACCCAGAAGTATTTTGTATTGTCAGGTATTTAATTTGTGGATTTGCCAAAAGCAGATCCATTTTATATTTGTTTTAAAGAAAATGTATTCTTCTATATTGTGATAGAGGATTGTAACTATATGGACTACCCTTAATACTAAGCATCAAATACCACAACTCCTACCAAAGGAACAATGTGCTATAGTGAAATTGTTTGCGTCTTGCATTGTAATAATCAGATTAAACTAGATAATATATTTTTAAAATAGCTTAAATGAGAATGTTTGTGCCCTGGAGCCTAACACTTACTCTCTGCAACAAAAATGAGGTCCAATATTCAAAAATTCTATAATTAAGTTTGTTTAAATGACCAATATTAAACATCCACTCAAACAAAGGCAACTTTTATAACACTTGTTTTCTTGTGGAACACACACACTCAGTGCTGCATCAACAGAATTCGCACCTGAAGGCTTAAAAGATTTAGCATTTTGTATTCACCACTAACATCCAATCCTGCATGCTCTAACCATTATGCCCTAAACCTTTGGAGGCAACATCTGTTTGCTACTGTTGGCATTGTGCAGGGAAAGTCTGGAAGAATCCACAAACTTGAAGTAGATGCTGGACTATTGAATCCAAACCCACAATTGTTTGGCTTTAGAACACTTGCACATTGTGTTGCACAAGCTTTTAAAAGTAATTTTATGGTTATTTTTGCAAACTTTTTTTTTTTTTAGAATACAACCAGTCAGTTACTTGGTTGTTGTTGGCAGCAGAAATACAGCAGTGCCAGGTAACAGCCACACTTAGTTTTAATAAGTAAAGATGACAGTATTTTAAAATTAGAATTTTATCAGACTTTCTCATTAACTTTCAAAATATGTCTAGAACACAGAGGGAAATTTAAAACATTTAAGAGCTATAAAATACATTTACTGAGATTTACTGCCGCTGTGTGGTCCAATTACGGATATTTTCAGGCATTTCCTGTTTTTGAATTTCAATCGCTTCTTTCTATTGAGCAACATGCTGTGATGTAACACAATGAGAGATGCGGTTAGGTAATACAACTGGATGGTGTTTGCTTTGTCATGATAAAACACACACACACACACGCGCACACACACACGCACACACACGACTGGTTTTAAGGACATCATGCTCCACATTGACCCAGTATTGTGTTACTCCTTCCATGACTGCTGACTAACTCTTGGTCTCTGGCTTGAATGATAGCAGGGATAATCAGACTGGGCCAGCTTAACCCGATCCCTGAAACAGAGCCTGGTGCCGCCGGTTCTGGTGTTACACATCCAGCAGCCTGTGGTGCTATCAGGCGAGAATGACCTTGTTGACATGAAAGGTCATAAAGCAGCAATGCAAAGAAGTGTTGCTGCTGTAATGCTCTTGTGCACATTGCATCAACTCAATTTTTTTAAATTGTTGCGATAAATGGATTTAAATAATTGACCAACACATTAAAGATACACAAAGATTTTTTTAATTTCATGTCTCAGTTACAAAGCAGTTCAGTTACAAACATCTTTTATCGTCACATTTGTCGGTGGAGACGTGAAGTACAATGACTGGTAATGGTAACGCCTGTACAACATGATACAAACACAGCGGCCATCTTTAAAAAAAAGGACCTGAGAGGGATGACCCGCAACACCTCTTTCTCATTGGTCGACCTCACACCAGAGGAGGAGCTCCACAG
This sequence comes from Anoplopoma fimbria, assembly GCF_027596085.1. Classification (NCBI taxonomy): domain Eukaryota; kingdom Metazoa; phylum Chordata; class Actinopteri; order Perciformes; family Anoplopomatidae; genus Anoplopoma; species Anoplopoma fimbria. The sequence goes on along the minus strand of NC_072461.1, from coordinate 10,532,920 downwards.
GTTCGACACGAAGAGCTGTGAGGCTCCTGCAGCCGATTTGAATTACAATTATCGACAATCGTGACAAAAATGACAAAAGCAGGAGGTTAAACCCGGGAAAAATGTAAACACACAGCGCCAGCTCTGAGGACAAGACCACAATTCAAGCAGTAAAAAAGCTAAATACGTGGGAAAAAAAAAAAAACAATCAGATTTTCATTACTATTAACAATTTCATAGAGGTCTCAAAAAAAATCTTTATTTACATTCATTTTTTACCAGCTCACATTAAAAAAATATATAACTGGTAAGCTGACTTTTGAATCAACAGCACCACAAATATAAAAGCACCTTTGGACCAGAGAACAATGTACTGTATGTCTGTAGGTCTTTTACTGAATCGAGAAGCTGCACACTGTACCTCATGATGTTAATTCATCAAAACTGTGTTGTTAGTTAAATTGTGCTTTGATTATTTTTATTAGTAATTTGACTTTCTTTTATGGTTTTGTTCAGTATGTTTCTACTGAATTATTGTCCTTTGCACCAGTTAAGTCAAATTCATTTTATGATGCATTTTGCAAACTGTCCTTAAAAATCCTTAAACTTGCTAGTTTATATATAGATATATAAGTATTTATTTATTTTTATTCTCTCACCTCAATTAACATAAAGCGCTATCATTTGTTACAGTCTGAATGTCTATTCATCACATTATAATGTTTTTATGGAACCTAGCAGAATCAGTGGAACATTTTTACAAAGACCTAAATAAGTAAAAAACAAAAGAAATAATAATAATAATATAGTACAGCAAAAAGTAGGTAAAGCGTTACCTATGTTTTACCTTACTATTAATAATACCATTATAGTATTACTATTTTATATATATTTATCCTTTTTGATGATGAATAGACATGCAGACTTTTATAACTGTTAAAGCTTAATGGTCATCATTCCACACATTCCACACATATATATATACACATACACACACACACACATATATATATATAGTTCTGTATATATTTAATCTTAGTGTTTGTGCTGCGCTGCTGTAGCACTTTGGTTTTTGACATCTCAGTAAGCAGATAGCATAGCTTTACATCAGTAAAGCCAGGAAGAGGACACAGTAAGTATTACTGTGGTTGGGATATGTCCATATTGTAAGAAATGTGGGTGTGAACCCTGGCTATGACCCACAGGTGACACAACACTGTCTTTGGACTGACCTGAGAGAGCAGCGACCTAGCAGCTTTAGCTTGTCACAGAAGCGGGAGGACATGGTGTTCTTCCTGCAAACTGGACCTGCACGAGAACGAATAGGACACAGAAGTCACATGCAATGAAACACTGGAGTACAGATAATATTGAGTGTATTTCGAGTAGTTAGACCTGCTAGGCCAGACGGACAGACAGACAGACAGACACATTGAGCCTTGCGTACAAACCTGTGTTGGTCTTGCATTTCTGCATATTGCACTTCCTGAGTGTTTCTGGTTTGGAAATCTTCTCACAGAGGCTGTTTGGCATTATGGCCGAATCCTGCTCACTCACACAGTTGACTTCACGCTGCTGCAGACCCCCACCACAACTCACTGAGCACTGCAAAGTCAAATGCAAACAGAGTGATCATTTCAGTCCAATACTACCAGCCTAGGTTTTTTGATTGCGAACAACATTTAAAAATGCCCTATATATCTGGATATATCGCTCATGTGTGACTGACCTCCTCCCAGTTCTCAGCCGTCCAGTGAGTGCAGGGCTTTAGATTGCACGCCTCTGTGCTGTTGGGTCTGAGCGTTGCGCTGCAGCGATGAGGCGCGGGGCAGTACACCAGTCGCTCTCTGACACCATCGCCACAGCTGCCAGAGCACTGAGTAAAAACACAAGGATTCAAAGGAGGTATCTAATTTGAACAGATATCCAATCTCCCTGCATTTGCAACAGTATAATATTGGAATTTGTGGACTAGGGTACGTCCTAAATATCCTAAATACTCCATGTAATACAGTGGAGGCTATATCTTGAGACAGAGAAGCAATAACTGTGGTCCTTGGTGGAAATGGTTACGAGAAAATGGGGTGAAATTCATAAGAATAATTTGGATACAGAACCCGACAAAGCAGATTTGTTATCAAAAGGCTAAAAGATTAGGAATTTTCATAATATATAAAAGTGATGATAATTTTGTCACTGGATGATGTCATTACAGCGACAACCGAAGATACCGTAAACATTTTTTTCCAGAACATTTAATTTATTGGTTGCTGTCCGTATGTAAACAGAATTTCAACAAATATAAACATTTTTTGGGGGAAGATTACCATCTCTAGCTTTAAGTCTTGAGTTAAGACAAGCAGTATATTTACATAAACATGTCTAACTCTTTAAAAAAAAGATACATATCAGGATTTTACATGTATAATGTTCTTACTGGTCCCCATGGTGATATGCTCCAGGTCATACAGGGCTTGTGTGGGCAAGTCAAGGTGCTGATGGGTCTGCTGGACATGGCCTGACAGTGGAAAGGTCTGAGGGGACGTTTGCTCTGGGAATCAACACACTGGACTTCACGGTACCTCCTGCCCACCACCGCACAGGAATCCGGACACTGTGGCGACATCACGGCGCCATATATGGCTCAGAAATACACAGCAAGTAAAGACTGAACTGACAGACGAGAACCCATTTCGCCATATGGAAAAGTATCGGATAATAAGCGTGATTGTAATTAGGTATTAAGTGTAACTGTCGGATTCGGTGACTGGAGGAAATCTAACGTTACTCACCTTGCTCCAGCTGCCACTGTGCCAGGTGGCACAGGGCTGCAGGTGACATGTGCGTGCAGGCTCAGGTCTCTTCATGCTGGCACAGTCCTCATCCTTCTGGGAGCTGCACACCACTGTCCTCCATATCGCTCCGATCCCACACGTTGTCGAACACTGGGGAGAAAAGGGTGACTTATTATTGGGTTTATCTGTGTGCTAGGAATGTGGTTAACAACTACCAGAAACTCTTTAAGACCTATACATGATGTTTTACATGTTTGAGCCTGGTTATAGCAGATAACTTTTCATGAGACCATGAACATTTAGGTGCAGCTTTAATGCAGTTGCAGGCAGGGCCAGTTTTGAAAAAAACAAACAGCTGACTTTGATGAAGAAATTCTCAAATTATTTCCATACGTTTCCCTTATTATGTTTTGCTCATTGTTGTTCTGCGTTTTCTGGTAACATTCTGCTAACACACAACAACTCTAAATTGACGCTCAATACTCGTATAACAAAACATTTCAGGTGTCTGCAGAATAGACTGTAAATAATAAGTGGATGTTGTCACCGTGATGTCACTCATTGGTTAGTGGACTTCGGTTTTGAAGCCTTGAGCTCGGCACTTTGGCCGTTGCTATCTTGGTTTTTGGTCGTCGCAATCTTGTTTTTTTTGCAACCAGAAATTAAACGTGAGAGCAGAGCTAAGTGTAACCAACCGAAAGCTGAAGATTTTTTCAGGCAACCAGAATGATCCAATTAACTTCCATGAACTGAAAACACATTGTGAAATATGAAAAAAAGACGAAAACACGGACAAGACCAGAAAACACTGTGGTAGTGACCTGTCAATCCCAAGTTAGCCCCGCCCTAAAGCATACTCCGCTTTATGGTCTGTTTTACTCTAAATGGACCATAATTTACAAATGAACATCATGCTGTATTGAAGAAGACTTGAAACTAGAGATTGAGACCATAAACTTATGTTTACAATGTTTACTGAGATAATAAATCAAGTGAGAAGTAGGGTCACTTTCTAATAGACTTCTATGCAATCAGACTTCTTTTTTCAACCAGTGGAGTCGCCCCCTGATGACAATTGGAAAGAATGCAAGTTTAAGCCACTTCTGCATTGACTTCACTTCTCACATCTGGAGGTTGCAGCCTGATCTGTAGCTCAATTTGCCAAAGCTTTCAATTTCATAGCAGTCCTAGCATGTCTGGAAGGGTGGATCTTTCAAACTTATGGTATGCACTGGAAAAAGGCCAGCATTTAAGTAATTTCTGTGGGCTACATGCTAATTTATTGGAATAGTTTTTCATATAGTAGGATAATATGGTCATAAAACCCACCTCGCTCCAGTTTCCTACATCCCAGAAAACATCCATGCTGACTGGCTCTCTGGCCATCAGGTTGCTTTGGTCACTGACGGAGCTGCTCATGGGACTCTCCGGTCGCTGGTTTTGACCTTTGGAGCGGCTGCCTTTGGGCCAGGAAGAGGGCTTTTTGGCACGAGAGGCAGGGCTGTTTTTCTTGGGTGTCACCGCTGGCTTCTTCAGTGTGACTATCGTCATTGTGGACTGGGGTGACGCCGAAGTGGTGAACGGTTTCCACGCAGTTGTGGAAGGAGGAGCTCGTGTCGTTCTGATGCCAGCTTTCGACGTGACTGAGCGGTACATGGGAGTGGTGAGGGGAACCCTGTGTGTCCGGGGGCTGTATGGATTAATACGAGGGGTGGTGTGGGGGCTGGAGGAGGGATAGCGGTGAGTTGACCTGGCCCATGTTTTAGAACTGGTGTTCTGGGTGGGGTAGGTGGCTGTGGCTGCTTTGGTTGTGTGCATGGTAAGGGGACTTGTTTGCAAAGTGGGCGTGGTGACCATTTGTGGTGTCGGCGTGGTTGATTTAAGAGGATTTTTGAGGTATGTAGATGTGGTGACGTCCAGATCAATAATCCCCTCCTCCTCCTCCTCTGTTGTCCTCTCCTCAACAACGTAATCGTACCCGGGAGTATACATCGCCACATTTGGCGTACTTCCCTCCTCTCCTACCTCCCTCTCTTCTACCTTTTCCACGTCAGTTGTTTTTCTGTCCTTTTCGGAGTTGACTTTAGATGAGAAAACCCTCTCATCCTCATTTATCCTCACGACATTGAGCTCATGATCATCAGAGTCTACGTTTTCAGGGGTTGTAGGGGTTGAAAGTGAGGTGGGGGTCAGGGTGAAAGCGGTTGTAGTTTTTGCGGCGGTGGTTTTCTTCCTCAAAGTGATAGCAGAGGTGGGTGCCGATGTGGATGCAGCTGTGGGAGCAGCTGTAGCCGCAGCGCTTGTGGTGGGAGCCCAGGTAGCTTCGGGATTCTTGGTCGGGTGGCTCTTTGGTGGGTAGATGCGGCGGTATTTAGGAGCAGGGCCGGGTCGTCTGCGAAGACTTGAGTTGGGGCAGCTCTGCAGGGCGCACAGCGATCTGGCCCGAGGTTTGGCCGAGACGTCGCAGGTCTTCTTGGGTGCCAACGCACACGTGACCGTGCGTGAGCGAACGGCTCCGCCACATGTGACGGGGCACTGCGAAAGGAGAAAGAAGACAAAGGATGCGTTAAGTCTGAAAAAGGCGGCGATCTGTAAAAAAAAAAGCTTAAGAGTAAAAATTGGAGGAAAAGGTACCTCCTCCCAGTTGCCGACGGCCCAGTCCTGTCCACAGGCTACATCCCTGTTGCACGGCACCACGGGTTTGGGTTTGGGGAGATGCTTGCACTCGACCGGGTGGAGCACCCTTTCCTCCCCCAAGACCGTACGGACACAGAGCACTGTTCGCTTCCGAACCCCTTCTGATCCACAGGTGACTGTACACTGCTGCCAGCCGCCCACCCACCACCTGGACAGAGAGAGGAAGAGACTTTAACGGGGACCACATGGTAACCACTCTAAAATGTTTAACAATATATTGCCAATGCAATTACAGAGGTTAATGTTTTTTTAATACCTTGTTTGAAGGAAAACACACTATTTTCGACAAAACCATTTTTCTTTAATTTTACCAAAAGAAGCCAAAGGTCTAAACTGTTATCTGTTCGCAAAAACAAGCAAATCTGGAAGAACTTTGCCAAAGAAAGAATAAAGTCTGTAACCGGCAAAGTATTGATTTAAATCAGAAAGTATGTCATCAAAGAAGAAGTTAACAAAACTAATAATCTAACCGGGTCATTGATTTAAACTTTTAGTACTTGACAGCTTTTAATATGTACTATGAACACCAAAAAAGCATTGAAATATATGAAATGTGAGATGAAAATATCAGTGAGTGAAATAATTGTGTTTGGTTGGATTTTATCATGACTGGACTAACTGAAAAATCTATATTAAGGCAGTGAAATGACTGCCTTGTACTTAAACCAGCCATAATATTCTATGAATAGCAAGGTAGTTATTCAATATTATACCGGCAATGATCATTAAGAAATATTTGTAGATCTGAAACCAATGTACAATATGTTTTCAGGTCAGAGACAGAAAAAACTGTTAAAGAGCATTTTAGAGCAGGCACCTTGCAGGACAATCCATATTCTTGCATTTTCGGTGTCGGTCTTCTGGACGGCTGGCCAGGCCACACAGAGACTCGTCCACCACCCCCACGTCCACCTCAAAACACCGCACAGGCTGCTGCTGCTCACCTAAAACGGCCAGGGAAGACAGGAAGCAGACGATAAGGCTCTTGACTAAAATGTCACAGAAATCCTCCAACTACCACAAAATTACGAAACAGTGGATTGTTCTCTTCAAATGATACACCAACCTAAGCCGCAGGTGGTGCTGCAGTCTGTCCATGCCCCGTGCCTCCACCTGTAGAGGGGCTCGATGACCTCATTTCCTGTATCCTTGGTCTTCTTGAGGGTGTACTCGTACTTTATACCCAGGTTGTTCTCCTGAAACAGCAACTGGACAGCCACATGAATTATTATGCAGAGAATCGTTTGATCCTTGAATGTTTGACTCTTTAGTTTGATTCCAGCATCTTCATCTTTAAAACATTTGAGAAAACAATTAGACAACTATTTCTCTATCCCTGATTGGTTGAAATTCGCATTACTGATTACTTATATAGATCACGCAATATTGAAACATTTCCTAACCGTAAATAAAATGACCCTCCACTCCCTTCAACCACATTAAAACCCGCCGCATCGAGTTGGCCTACCTGCAGCATGACGGGCCGTTTGGTGGGTCCGGGAGCGGTGAGGTTCTCCATGTTCCCGCTGCGCTCGTAGTAGAACGTCGTGCCGCCGGCCTCGTACTCGCCATTCCATTGGATGATGAAGTTGCCGTTGAGGAAGTACTCCTCCTCCGACGTCACGCTCCTCAGAGCCAGGAAGTTACCCGCCTCCTCCACTTCCTTCACCAGGATGTCCCGTGCCCCCTCGGGTATCACACCCACGTCCACGTACCCTGGGAGAGTCGTGAGGGGAGTCAGAGTCACGGCGAGGTAATAGATGGCCCACCATGGCTGCCGCGCTCTTGCATCCAGACTACCAGACAGTTTCCTCTCTGATCTTTAATGGAGGGTGGGCTCAGTGTGTGGGGGTGGCTGGCATGTGTGTGTGTGCGTATGTGTATGCGTATGTGTGTGTGTGTGTGTGTGTGTGTGTGTGTGTGTGTGTGTGTGTGTGTGTGTGTGTGCGTATTCGGCGTGGGGGCACTGCCCTGTCTCTGTTTTTTATTGTGTGTGGATGGGGGGAGTACGAAAGCAGCTATGAGTCGGTCTCTGGAGTTTAATGATGTTTGTGGGAAGGTGTGTGTTTCTGTGTTTGTGCAAAGGGTGGTGGGGGGGGGGGAGGTTTTCCCCCGCTCCAAGCCTTTTGAAGTCTTACACATCTGGGCCAGTTATCTGGAAAGGATGCTGTGCGGGGCAAACGCACACAGACAGAGAGAAGTAGAGAAGGAAAGGAGGAAGGATGTTTCTTTTTTATGGTTTTAGAGCCTTTTTCTCTGTTAATTCATCTTTGCCATGTGCCGATTGTGCAGTAGAGTTATAATTTTTCCAAGCACAGTAACACACACACACACACACACACACACACACACACACACACACACACACACACACACACACACACACACACACACACACACACACACACACACACACACACCAAGTGCAGCCAAGGACAAAAACAGCTGCACAGTGTGGACGGGAAGGCTGCCATGACAACAAAGGAACAACACAATGGCGTAACGCTAATGAACTGTCCTGAAATGACTCCCCCCCCCCCCTGTGGACATGAATTTAGAATATCTGTGCTTTTTCACACTCTTCAAAGCCTCTTCTCATTAACAAGTTGCCTGTTTTGAGTTTTTTTTTTTTTTTAAATTGGATCAATTCTTACATGTGGGTAATTCAATTAGTTTCCAGCTGCTCGAATGCCTCCTTTTGTGTCAGAACTCACCAAAGCCCTCTCCGTTGTCAAACGTCTTGTAGATCGTCTCGCAGCTCGTGCCGTCGCCCAGGCACACTCCGCAGCGGTCCTCCTCGGCGTTAGAGTCGATGCCGTAATCGCAGCCCACCGCCTACGGACACAACATAGGCACGAACACATAGGACCATACAACAAAACACTCCTTCTCATATTAATTACACTGCAGCTTGTCTCATATCCTTCTCTACTATAACTTCCCCCCCGCCACCCGTCTTTCTTTTTTCTTTTAGTCTCTTACCCAGCCACACTACCTTGCACACTCCGTTGACGCAGATGTTTCGGGACATGTTGTTCATGAAGCACGGCGTCCCGTCCGTCACAGTGTCGAGCATCCTCTCCGAAAAGTACTCCACGATTGGTCGACAGTGCAGCTCGCAGGGGTTCACTAAAGGTCGGGGAGGAGAGGAGTTTTAAGAATGCTGCCCTGTGAGTCCAGTTTTGGACCTTTTCTGAAACTTAAACCACTCGGGAGAAAGTTTATTGTAGAAACAGCAATTTGAATTTGAATAAATAGCACAAATCACACTAAAAGAATGTGTGCAGATTCCAACGAGTACAATTACTGCATTGAACTGTTGCATGCCCCTGCTGAGAACCGGCAGATGGAGCAGCTGCATCACTGAGGGGCTTTCTAGAGTAAATGCCGCCCCCTGCTGGGTGACATATACAATCACACGTCTGAGGGCTTTGATCACTCACTTGGGTTAGCCACAGGAATCCACTGGTAGAGCTCATTGTGGTAGGCCACTGTGTCAAACTCGCTGCACAGCATCTCTCGGAAGGTCGGCTTATTCTTCTGGCAGGGTTTGGTGTTGCAGGTCCGGTAGCGCTTCCTCTCCCCCGTGCAGTATTTGCCCCCGAACTCCGGTCTGCGGAGAACACAGTAGAGGTGCTTTGAATCAACCATAAGTTCCCTGGATGTCATCTGCTTGTGGAAGACATGCAAGTGGTTGAAATGAATCTAGAGTCAGCTATCTTACTTGGGGCTGTTACATTCCCGCTCTGCTGACTGAACTCCAGTTCCACAGGTCCTGGAGCAGTGAGACCAGGTGCTCCACTGGCCCCAGCCTCCGTTCACCGTCTCTGGGAGTTTACCCACAATCACGCACTCTCCCGAGATACACCACTGTAGAGAGAGGGAAAAAAATGACACTAGTAATATGAGACATTTAATACTGGGGGCCTCTATATCCGTAGCCACCTCCATCCCCCAGGGGCTAATGAAATCCACACCCTAGCAAGACAAAGCAACCCGGGCACCACCCACCTTCTCCGGTCCGCAGCGGGTGCCGTCAATGGGCGAGTCCAGTTTGGAGCGACAGGAGCCGTTCACCGAACACCAAAGAATCTGGCAGACGTTCTGAGAGATTAAAAAAAAGACACATATCCACGAGGGATGAGAAAAATGGAACTCTTTTCTTAGAGGATTTCTGACAGTTGGCGCCGAGGTGCACGACACTCACGTCGACCTCGTGGCAGAAGGTGGCATTGGGGCCGTACTGGAGCTGGCACTGGTGGTGCGTGGTGTAGCGGATGCCGAGGCGAGCCAGAGGGGTGGTCAGGTCCCTCTTGGAGGGGCGGTCATCCAGACAGAAACCCCAGCCACGACTAGGACAGAGAAACAAAGGAGTGATATTAAATGTGTGATCTTTTGATAGAGATGAAGAGGAGAAAAGGGGCTCAAAGTTTGAGAGAAGGCCTTGCATGTGGCTACTTGTGTGCTTTGATCATTCAGTAAAATAAAAAAAAATGATAATATATATAAAAAAAAACATTTGCTTATATTCCGCACTGCAGTCTCCTAGCCCAGTATTAAATTAAATGAGGTGATGGGAAATCTCTGAGAAAATGACTTGCTTAACTATTCTAAAGCAGATAATGCTGATTCACAAAGTCTGGTAGGTCGGAGTGAACTCTGACCTCTGACTTTGCTCCAGACAGGAATTCTTGAGTTCATCATTGTCACAGTTTTAGGATATTTGTGCAACACCCTCTAACGTTCCTTTAGGCTCCTCTTGCTTTTTTGTCATCTGCTGGATTTTCTTTTGCGCTTGCTCAGCACATTTGCACCCTCGTCATGGTTTGCTACTCATGAATGTCTTCATGACTATTTGTTCCAACAAACACACCACACCCATTGGGTTTAAATTAAAAAAGATAATAAATTGCACCCCTCCATTCAAATCCGCACCAGCACATCCACTTTATCTGCATCCATGGAAAAGATTCACTCCCATTTCCACACTTGACTTCACAACCCTGGCGATTCATACAATTTTGCAGACCATGTGTATTTCCCCATAAAGACCAAAAAAATGCATAAAATCTGAATTAATAAGATTGGAATTTTTTACGATTCGTGGCTTCAGAGTAAAGTATGAAACGCAGCCTTACTCGAGGAAGCGTGTGATGTATTCTTTGGAGCAGGAGGACCAGGTGAGCGGCGAGCTGTCGTACATCAGCTGTCTGGACATGATGAACGGGTGCCTCCCCTCCAGCTCGCAGTCGTTCCCCTGACCGTCGTGATGGATTCCGAAGCTGCGCACAAACATAAACCAACACCACCATTAGTTATGACATTTTCTACACAGAAAAAGAGTCATGCTAGATGGCCCTGAGCTGTCGGCCCTGCCTCTGAACAAACGACCTGCTGACCTCAACGGAACTCTACAACGACACGAGCAAGTAACACATTTGTTTCCTCTTTTGGTTTTAAACGTTTCCTGTGAGAACAAGGCAGGAAAGTACAGTCTTTTCTCTCCCGAACTTTCTCCAAATCTGTGTACATGACATATACATTATATTAGTAGCATATAGTGTGGAATTGGATCTCATTTTAGGTGTTTAGGTTAAATGGAGAAAGTTCTATCACTTCATGCATTACTCTATCTAAACAAAGTGACAACTCTTGCCTTCATCCAACTCAGTCACACAGTCCTCATAATCAGATTTGGATTAAAAAAATGTTTTCTACTGATTGAACTGACACTGAAGCTACAACTAAACAATGCTCTGGGTTAGACAAATGGGATTAGACTGAGAAAACTTCTTTGTCCATTTACTTTCAATCTTATTAAATGACCTCCAACTAGAATTAGTATCTAACTAGGTACTATTACTAGGACATTTATTGACGCAATTATATTTTCCTCTATGGTGACAGATCACTGGAGCGGGACACTTTCTTTGTCACACCGCAAATTGTTACAATATTTCATTATTCGGGGAGTTTTATGACAAGCACAGACGCAGACTGACCTGTGGCCCATTTCATGAGCGACGGTAAAGGCGACCGGCAGTCCAGAGTCCTCGTTGATGTTGCAGCTGCGGTGTGGTTGGCACATCCCAGACAGATGGGACAGACCCAGGGTCTCACAGGGCTGGTTCATCCCAGCACAGATGTCTTTCCTGGGGAGGAAGCACAGGCTCATTACCTGTTATACATGTCCCATTCCCACCATAAGAGGACAGCCGAGCATCAGAGCATGTCGTTTCATTTATCTATAGATGAGGCTGACTTAAGAATGCATGCGCGTGTGTGTAACTTGCCTCGTGACCAACACAGCCACGTCATGGTGAGCTGGGTGCGTGTCACTCTGTGGATTGAGGTTTTTCTGCCAAGCGCAGAAACTGGCCAACGTGGTGTCCGCATGGTGAACGATCTTCAACCCTTTCTGCAACAGACAGCAGAATCAGAAATGACATTCTGCACATCTTTAGCACTATTTAGATTTTTATACATACTGGCATCTCAAGTTTATTTCTTTGACCCTTTCACTGACTTTATTTCCAAAACAGGTGTTTGTATACACAATTGATGATTTTTTTTTGGGTCAAGAATGTTCTGCAAATAGGGTTCACTGTATGACATTTTATGAGGACAAACATTGTTTTTTTTCATTATCAGTCCTCCAGGATCTTGTTGTACTTGTGTCAAATTGTTTTCCAGTTTGTCACACTGGTTAGCCATAGGTAGAAGACTGGAATAAATCAAGGCAAGTGCATAATGTTCAATGGGGCTGGAGACTCAGTGTGCACGGAGCCTGAACCACAGTCAAAAGGATTAATAGTCCAGTTGATCATGACATTTTAATTAAAGGTGAAGTCAGTAGGGTCATCAGCAATGTTAACTTTCATCTAAATACCTTTGAGAGCATCAGGCACCATATTGTCTCCATCCACAAAGCTTTTTGTATTCTTAAAGTATTAGATAGAAATCGTCACTGCAATTCCCTGAAAATGTAGAATTTCTTCAATTTTTGCAACAATAGATGCAAATTAGTTAGAATTTTGCCGCCCTTGCAAAAATAAACTACAAAAAAAGGAGTTTCCTGCTGAGGAATGCTTCCTCAGTGGGATAGTTCATTGGAAGGAATTGGAAGGAATGCTTCATTGACTTGCGTGTGCTTTTCTTGCTCTTGCCTTAACATATGCATCGTCGAAGGAAAAAAAATGTGTTACCTCTTCTCCCTGGAGCAGAATGAGGCGAACCAAGATGACGTGGATGGCGTTCCCGATACTGGCATCATGAAAGATCCCAGCCACCTATCAACACCGAAATCATCCACCAATAAAAGTATTTAAAAAAACACTTAACATAAGATATGAAGAGTTAAATATGAATCCAACTCTTCACCATGTTCATGATGGTGAAGATGTAGGCCTCCACGTTATCGCTGCCGTGGTATTCTATGAGCTTGGCGTCGGCCACCACCATGGTCTCCACCCAGCGCTCTCTGCTGACCGAGCGCTGCCAGCGGGACTGAGCCCAGTCCTCCCCCCTCTGCTGCTCCCTCTCCCACGTCTCCCTCTCCCTCTCCACCTGGACAGAGTCGCTTGGGGCATCTAGATCATGGACGATGGAAGACATCACTCACGATACGCTCGTGGCTAATCCTCGCTTGACTCAGGCGCACACAAACATCTGCAGTTCCACACACACTCAGATACACACCATGAACTCCGCAGGGGCTGGGTGTCTCTTTGGATTCCACGCTGCGTTTGTTTCTCTGACGTTCTGTTGGAACTCTCGGATAGACGATATGGGGCTCTGGAGTCCCCGCAGGATCATCAGGGGACTTCTGGACAGGTTCGATAAAGAAGTGTCCCTCCGGCAGCGAGAAAAAGCCTCTCTGAGGGAAATAAAAATGAACATGCATGGAGTAGAAATGAGTGAGTCTGGATCAACTTCCTGTGCAATGAAAAATCAAAAAGGACAAATATATATTGTCTCTGTTTATTTTTAGGGACATGAGGTGCTGCTCAGTCACAGCTACAGATTGTTAATAATGATTTAAAAAAATGATTCAATTCATCCTAAAATCGTGCCTAATTATTTAGTGTTAAACCATTTACAACAACCAATCACCAACAACTCAATAATTCCCACACTTCAAGAGGTTGGACTTTCTCTGCTCAAACAAATTACCATTCCTCAGTAATTTCCATCTGGGTGGAATCCATCATTAGTCATCAGATCTAAATATATGTTATGCTTTCTCGTTCCCCGAGGCACATTCTCTGTCTGTTGCTGCAGCAGAAACACAAAGACGTTTTCCTAAGTATGCCGTGCGTGTTCTTACTGGTGCAGACTGTTCAGTTGCCGAGCAGTGAGTTTTGCAGGCAAACGCAAACATGAATGAGTACTTGGATAGGGTGCCCTCGCACACAGACGCACCCACATGAACACACAGATCAGCGCAAACAAACAAAAACCTCCTGACTTTTCCTTCTAAAACCTAGAACAATTTGAATGTCTCAAGTCAACCTAAGTATTTGCAAGTTCTCATCATTTGGTTGATTGTGTTTGCGTGCGTGTTTGAATGAGACCAAACAAGTCCAAACTGTTCCCGGATGAACCCTTCCCTCTCCCCTTAAACCAACTTGCAAAAGTCAGAATGAGAAAGAGATACATACTCATTTTCTAGACCAAACTTAAGGAATAAGCACAACTGCGTGAAATAATTTTAATTTATTTTCCCCCAGCAGGAATTTTGGATGTTTTCATGTGCATGGAAAAATGTATCCAGGATATTTCTTTAAAAACCCTATTATGTATTGAATCTCACAAGACCAACGCTAAGAATTCCTAGAACATGATAGTTGATAGCACCTGATTCTTGGATCTCTTCACAGTGTTTAAGGAGCCAGACGCAGATGTGAAAAATGAGGTCATGCAGTGCTTACAGTTGTGGTTCCTCTGGGTCGACCCCGCTGTTTACTGCTGTAACTCACTCTTCAGATTTCTGGGTCAACCTGACACGTTTCTTGTGTTTCAGCTGCATTCATTCAGCGGGCTGCAGAGCTCTGGCTGAGTATCATGTTTCTCCATTCAGGGAGTTCAGAAAGTGCAAATTCTAGCGTAGCACTCCCTTTGGAAAGACTATATTACTCCACCAGTAAAAGTGTCCAGAATCTGGAGCAGAAACTTTGGATACAACCAAGCTGCTCAGGCTTGTTATTGGTGTTATAGCCAAGAGAACCTAAACTTAGACCAAGTCAAGACCAAGACCAGAGTGTATTGAGACAAGACCTAGACTTTGAACAGGTAAGACCATGACAAGACCAAGACCAGGGTGTATCAAGACAAGACCGAGACTTTGATGAGTTGAAACCAAATCAAGACCAAGACCAGGATGTATTGAGACAAGACCAAGACCAGAGTGTATCAAGGCAAGACCGAGACTTTGATGAGTTGAGACCAAGTCAAGACCAAGACCAAGATGTACCAAGACAAGACCGAGACTTTGAGTAGTTGAGACCAGTTCAAGATCAAGACCGGAGTGTATTGAGACAAGGACGAGCCTTTTAGGGGTTGAGACCATGTCAAGACAAAGACCAGAGTGTATTGAGACAAGACATAGATTTTTGGAGGGTTGAGATTGTGACCATTCCGATGACGAGACGAGGCAGAGACCTTCAAACAGTGGTCTTGAGACCAGTCTCGAGTACTGCAATGCTTCTTGTCATTTCATGCAAAAATCATCAGAAAAAGAACAATAACCACAAACAAAAGTCCTCTTTATATAAATATTTATGTCAAAACTCAGATTAAGGGAAGCAATAATTAAGAGGTTTTCCACTGACTCATAGCGTGGCCTTCAGCCAGGGGTCCCTGAGTTGCCGTGGACTCATCGACAAAGCATGCAGGCCGATATGTCTGCTGGGAAAGCTTCCCACCGGCCCCATGCAGAAAAAACGCTTAGCTTGATTTCACCGTTGCTCTGTATCTCAACAACACACTCTTCTTTGCCAAGGTCAACATAACAATAAGATTTGTTACTTGTGGTCCGTATAAGGGCAGGTTCTCTGTCTCCTCTATGGTGAACTTTCAAGTGAGTCCCAGCAGCAAGAAGCAGGTGGTGGGGTGCAGATCGACCAGGAAGGAATGCTACAGAGAGGCCCATCCAAACACTCAGGCTGTTGCTCTGCGTGATCTTTATGATCTGCATACCAAATGCAGCGCTGCACTGCACGGCTTCACTGGTACAGTGTGGTTATGGTGTTACTTGTGATCCTTAAATCACCACATGCAGAACCTGTGTGATGTCTGCGCTCAACCAACAAAGACAACTTGAAAGGAAACCAACTACGACTTCCATCTGAGCAAAAATAGGGGATTATTATTCTATTTTTTGCTCTTAATCGCGAATGCTCAGTGTTGCACTTGAGTTAACAATTGCCACCTCTTCTCCCTCTGACTCCCCCCGCCCCCTCCTCCTCCTCTTCTGACCTAGAGGAAGCGTGTTTGGGCGCGAGGTGCCAGAACCCGGGGAAGTTACCATAACACAGGTCTGTGTTCTAAATACATCGGCCATGTGGAACTGCTTTACTTCTGTTTCCTGCTTCTGTGGGTTTTTGTAGTGCTGGCCAACTGGGTCTGGATTCAAAGTCCCTGCTGTTACGCAGCCCGTGGCCTCAGCAGAGTGATTAGTGGGACCAAAGGAGAGGTGGGGGCTGATGGTGCTCGTTACTGCAGTGTGATCAATCCCAAGAAATATTCTTACACAACTGGTTCTCTGGTCCACACGATAGTACTGCCTTTGAGCTTATTCTCCTATTCAGAGGTCAGTTGACATTATCTTTTTTCATCTTTCACTGTGTGAAGAAACATTTCAGCTAAGAAAATGCCAACATAATGGGTCTGAACTTGCAAGATCGTTCTTTGTGCTGTGCCTTGGGGATTACCTAAGACTGCACTGAGAGAGCTTTGCCTTCGCTTGAAAATAAAGGTTTGCCCCAGGGAACCAGGGGAGAAAAAAAAAAGACACCCCATCCAGTCCATCCAATTACTGATGTCCTCGCAGTTCCACATGTACAGTGAAGAGCGAAGGGCTTTGTAAAGAGACGTGATCATCTGTAGAGTAAATATTGCTCACTGTAGCACAGCTCCACTTGTGACTTCATTTTATCAACCAGAAGTGAGCGTTTAAATGGTGCTAATGAAGTGGTAGATGGGACCACGTTTTGGCTTTTATGGCCTTTTAAAGTCTTCATCCTGCTCTGTCATCACAAAGTGCTTCACTAACTTAGAAAATACATGATTTGATGAACACGAAAACAACGTTATCAGCACCATTTATATCCACCATGTTCTGAGGAACAACCATTCAGAAAGAGACGAAACGATAAAAAAACGACAAAGAAATTAGAGTATGCGTTCAATTATTTTTCAGGCAAAAAGTTATAAAAAAATACAATGAGAAGATTTGCTGCTTTTATTTGTCTTGAATAACAGTAGACTGAATATCTTCGGGTTTTGGAGTATCGCTTGGACAAAACAAGTCATTTGAAGACGTCACAATGAGCTCTGGGAAATTGGGATGTGCTTATTTTTGTTATTCTTTAAATATTTTATAGATTAAATGAGTAATCAATAACAAAGAAAAGGATGAGCTCATTCATCAGATAATCAGGAACCACTAACGGATCCCTTTTTGAAAAAATGCCCTCCTAACTTTTGTAAACCAATGGTTAATGATGTCTGTGTCTTTGTTTTTTTTGCTATGTTTCCTGTTAGTTTCTAGCCTTTAGTAACTCCCGTCTTCATAAACAAAAGGATTATCATGTATATATATTTCAAGGAAGTCCATCTCAATATGTCTCCTTAGGGTGAATGACCTCTGCAGCAGCTGGCAGGGTTTCCCTCCCACATCTGTCTGGCTGAGTCTTGCTGTTTAGTGGTCTCTCTCTGTGGTTTGAGCTGCTGTAAACCATCTTCCACAGAACAGGAAAAAAAAATTAGCGGAACATATCGTGGTGGTTCCCCTGTTAGGTCGGAGGGAAGGGAAACACTGGGCATTCGGGATTGCAGAGTGCGGTAGGTTGTAGATAATTGGAATCAGAATGATTCAAACGAATGTATTTACGAGATTTGGCAGGAAGAGTGCAGTGCAACCCATGCAAGCATAACAGAGAAGCGGGAGGCAAGACCCTGCAAGGAGAGACATTCCCGCTGTGACACAAAAAGACACAAACTCCAAAACATTCTTCTGGACTACACACGGACACATCGCTGAGTTCGCTTCCTTTTCAACTACCTCTTCCTGTTTTGTTGTCTCCAAAATATAATCGGCGTGAATCGAATGGATCAGTTGTTATGTGAGCTGGAGGGCGTCTTTTGAGCAGCTCTTATTTTTAAAATAAAGCTTAAAAACTCAATGAGCAACTTGAATTTCTCCAGAAATGTTGATGTGGCACTTCGTATGATTCAAATTATCCATAGGTTGAGCTGCTCCCTTGTCTTTCTGCGGTCCAGCTGTCCTCGGTCCTTTGTAGTTTTGAACAGCTTTTTTGATTGGAAACATTTCAGTCGCATTAATTGATAAAAAAAGAATCTCTGAAAAAAAACATACAGTATGACCCTATTTCCTGTCTCTCCATCTGTCAAAGCTTTTTCTTCCAGACTATAAAAAAAAAAGAAAGTGCCAAAATCTAATACTGAAACCCCATCTCATTGTAGAACAAAGTAACAGCGCACGTCCAAGGGTGGGGGGTTTGCAGAGATAGTCTCTGCAGGGAACGGACAGTAATGTGAATGAATGAGGATGAAAGTACTGAGTGTAAACCTCTGAGAGACCAAAAAAAGACATACGGGGTCTCTGAGGTTGGCCAAGGAGCAGCAGCCGTCAGCGGGTCTGCTGCACGGTTGCTCTGCAAACAGTATCAGGAAGTCTTTTGAAGGGCAACCCAACACAGAGGGCACTGTCAGATGGAAGGGTTTGCTCAGCAGCCAGTGACTACCTCCTGAACCACATACCAGCTTCCTCTTTGCCTTCTGTGCTTTAAATCAAAAACCTGTCTTCCAAAAAGAAAGATTTAGGGCAAGCTTCATGTGGATGAGGGGATGGATAAAAGCGTCTGCTAAATGACTGTAATGTAATGTAATGTAATGAAGGAGACAGAGAAAATTTGCTTTAATGCACATAAGACTATGCCAGTCCTTACCAGACCCTCACAGGTGCTGATGGCAGCGGTCCCTCGCACGTCAGGGGCCTCCACCGTGCCGAGGAGGTGGCAGGAGCTCTCCCCGGGCCGGCGATGCTCGGTCCTGCCGGCGGTGCCGTTCCTCCTCTCCAGGACGTAGTCCCTCGAAAGCAGCTGATCATTTGTGGTCAGGTTAAACATCAAAGAGCGGCCCCCGTGGTCGACCTTGTAGTAGACCCGTCCCTCTGACCCGAGGGGTCGGAGGTCACGCCTGGCTCGCCCACCCTTGAAGTGGTGAGCCAGGGAGTGGGAGACGAACTCCCCATCAGCGGTGGTTTTCACCGGGTGGACGGTGGACACATCTGACTTGGACAGCTGACCTGCAGAGACAAACATAATAGAAGGGTCCTCGATTCTGTGATGATGCACTGATTGCTTTCATGTTCAGTGCACGCTCATATTAACATGCACTTTAAACTTTTAGCATGCACAGACCAAGTATCTTCCGATTGGAGCTGCACCACACTGACCTTGTTCTGCAAAGAGGGAGAAGAGTCCGCCGGAGTCGGAGAGCTCTTCGTGGCCGGCTGCCAAAGTGAAAACAAAGTGCAGCAGAAAAAGAACCGGGCGCTCGCGCGAACATCGCATATTTCACGAAACCCGAACTCAATACCGCTGCAGAAAGAGTGGCGGGCATCGGGGTTCCGGTGGCGTTAGAGGCGACCACTTCGATCGTGCGCTGCACCGAGTCATGACATGACATGAACGCGCTCCGATGAGGGACTGGGAGCCCGCGTGAGCGCGGTTTAAAGAGGGAGAAAAAGCTCCGCCGGCTCTGCGGAGGGGAGGAGGGGAGGAGTGTCCTCTGGGCTGCGGCGTCTGCTTCTCTCTTTGCAGGAGGAGCGGTGATTTGAACGAGGCGCTGCCTGTCATGTGTCCAGACTTGCACCAAAATCCTCCACCAGCGGCGGATCATTTAGCACGAGACAATTTACTGCCTCTCCAAAAAAAAAAAAAAAAAAAAAAGGGCTTGAGGATACATTTCTTTGGAAACAATTTATTGATGCTGAGAGGAATTATAGATCCACCTACAAACATAAGTGGTGTTTATTAATCCACCAATCGGAGTTGTCCCAGTTTTTAAATATAGGACACACTTGGCAGCTGTATCAGCCATGATATGATTAAATACCTGATAGAAAGGAAAATATCAACACTTCAACACAAACGGAAGTACTACTATAAAAATGCTTAAGTACAAAAAAGTTATGTAATTACAGCCTGGGCAAACTGATATGTCCTCTCCCTTTTACTGCTCCAGAGTCTGAAACAGATGCTCATTTGGAAGGTTTTGGGGAAATTAACTACTTTAAACTATTTGAATTAACTTTATTTGATTATTTATTTTTTGCATACTTAGAAAATATTTTTTTTGCATTCCATGAAGAAGAAGCGGGTCTTAAAAGTCAAACAACAGACCAACCCTGTGCAAACACATGCTTTCTAGAGTTTTATTTGAGGCAAAGTGACATATATTAGGTCATTCCATGTTGCTGCTGCAGCTTTTGGACAATGATTTCCATACATTTTGGCTCTATTTCTGCCTTTTTATGCCATTAGAATTAGATTCCAGTGGGCAGGGCTGCATGTGGTGGATTTGGGGAAACTGGATCCCAAGAATACCTTCACACTTAAATATATTACACTTCCCAGCCTCCGTTGAGTTCCACAGTAGAAGTAGACAAGCGTGTCTGATGTAAACAGTGCACTGTGGAATAACAGCCCTCTGTAGGACATTATTTATTATTTCCAGAGAACATTACAAGCCCCTGTAAACCACGGCGCACTGTGGCTCGGGGTAAAAAGGCCTTTTCTGAGGCGGATCCTCTCATTAAATACTGCTGTGCTTCATTTATTTATCCCTGGAGCAGAAGGCTACTGAGACATGACACATACCCTTCCTTCGTTGTCCCGGTCCATGGGGGACACAGAGGCAGTGAGCTCATTAAACATCTGAGATTTATAGTTGTTGTTTTTTAAAATAAAGCACTTCAAAGTCTGAGACTGCTGAGTAATGGAGCAGTGGCTTTTAAACAGGGAGATGTTTGTTGAATTTTCTCAATTTCCAACACTAATGTGCCACACTGGGGTGAATTCCTCCAACTGGACCCAATAAAATCAACAGTGTTGCATACTGTTGTATGAGCTGTTTGTGTTGAGGTTTAAAGATAAAAAAATACAGCTATTTTAGAACGAACAAGCCCGGCCTTACTGGAGCTAACACACCCTGACAGTAAAGGACAAACAGCGTGTTGTTGGCTGCTGTTTTACTACACATCTGGAATGTCTACCTGCTGAAGAATTTCAGGCCTGGCCCATTAGCCTGATTTAACAACTATCGGTGATAACATACTGCTTCATTGCAGCTGTCTCAAATTAAAAAGATGTGTTTTAGAAATGAATTGCATCATTATTTAGTCTTGCATGTAATGTTGGCAGGCTGAGTTGTCTTTTAAAAATGCATATTTGCCAAATATCCAAGTATTCCCCTTCTTATCGTTACACTGACTGACCCCCCTGAAGTCCCCTGTTACACTAATGTGCAACAGACTGTGAAATGTCTGAACCTGGAAAATAATCAGGACCTTTTGTTAGTCTTAGGTGGGGGAGAGAGAGAAGGATATATAGAGAGAGAGAGATTGTGGCCTCATTCCTCATCAAGGCTTCATCGTGTAATGGATAGCAACAGGAGGATTGTGACATTTCATTACAGTGGTATCCCTGTTTCCCAGCATGCATCAGTTTCAGGACAGCATATTTAGCAGCTGGGTAAGTGATCGCTGCTCTCAAACTATATATATACAGTATATATACTATATATAGTGTATATATATGTATGTATATGCACATATATGTATTTATATATATATTTAATTTATGTTATTTATCAAAAAACTCTTAAGGCCCGCATATGTTCCAGAGCTTTCAACCATATTCTGTGGATAGAGTTTACTCAGAGCAAAATGCTTTCAAGGAAACTACATTTCACCCTCACAATCTTTATTTAAGAAGGCATTAGTGTCTCCTTTGAAAGAGATGACAAAATAAAAATTCTGCAAAATTCCACCAAACGTACATAGAGAGCCACGTGTCTGCGCTTCCCTTTGTGTCCGCTCGGGGGCGCGCTGCTCCGTGAACTTTGTTCCAGTAGTAAATGGGCGTGTTTGCTCTCTGTGCTCAAGTCCCCTGAGTTAAACTCCTTCAGGGAGGAAGGACATGGACTCGAGTCTGACAGGTACGGCGAGCTACTGCGGCTAAAGCTAACAGAAACAATAATGTAATCCTGTATTACAGAGGAGTTCTGTCATGGTTCGGTTAATCGGGAATCATCGTTTAATATCGGCAGTGATACATGTGATACCGATCGTGTGTCGTTCCTGTGTGAGAGTGTGTTTCTGTGCAGTGTACTGTGACCGGTTACCTCCTGATAACATCAACTGAAGTGTCAGCGTTTTATTTACATTAGACTGCTCCACTTGTCATGTGGCGGTTGTTGACTTCCATTTGTTGTCTATTATTTAGGTGCACAATAGTGCAAATATATTAAAAAAAATAATAATAATACCTTTTCCTCTCTACATGCAGGACTGCTCTACATCTGAGACACTGGGCTGCTGTTTCTAACACCTCTGCAGGGAATAAACAAGGTGGAGATGGAGGACTTCTGGACCCTGGCCCTTTGGTCCCTAAGGATCTGGCTCTACCTCATCGTCGGCCTCATCATGATCCCAGCCATGTTCGGCTTCTCGCTGGGCATCTCCGAGACCTACATGACCGTCCTGGTGAAAACCTTGGAGGTACTGCTGTTTGCGTTGTTTGTGTCCCCTCACAGGTGTAGAATGCTTCAAGTTAGGCAGATTCTCACCCACTGGTCCACATGAGACATGTCCATGATTGTCTGTCCTCCTCCACAGTGGGCCACTCTGAAGATACAGAAAGTGTACGCAGACGAACGAACACTCAAAGCCTCTGCATCTAATGGTAAGTAGAAATCTACGTGGATCAAAGTTCTGAAGAACTACTTGTGGTTTACTGGCAGAGTTGCTGTCACATCCTTTATTGTGAAATATTGGGGTTTAGTAAGTGACACAAGGGTTTATCTGCACTGCTGGATTCCATAAGACATTGTATTGCAAGTCTGGGCAAGCATGTTGCAATTATATAGTGGAGAGTTACTGATTTACCATTGTTTTGATTTCTGCATACAGATGCATTTCCTAGGCGGTGATAGTCGTGTAAGTAAATGTAAAACTATATTATAATTATATTAATAATAAGCTTTATTTATGAAGCACATTTGATAACGTGAAATGCAGCTCAAAGTGCTTCACAACAGAAATAACAAATAATAACAGATATTTAAAAATGGACACAAGAAGCGAAAACAATAAAATAATAAAATCCAAAAAGTAGAGACACAAAAAAAGATGGTACTAGTATTTTCAGTTGAAAGCGTTAAAATAATTTTAAGATGTAAAGCCAACAAAAACGAGTACTAGAAATATTAGATAGATATAACATTAATGAAAAAAAAAGAATAATATAAAAAATATATATATAATAAATGTAAAGTAAATCATTTAAATACGTATAAAAATAGACTTGCAAATTTCCCTGCTGCGGGACTAATAAAGGATTATCTTATCTTATTATCTTATCTTTTATGATAGGAAACAAGGTGAATTCCTGCCAATTACTTACCAGACACAATTACTTGCTCAACTCTTTATCAGTCACTGAGAGTCGGGTAACACATAGAAGACGTTGTGTCAGCAAAATGTGGCCTCTGCAAAGTCCAAAGTAAGTCATTGTTACATTTCTAAATGTGGACGACGATGAGATGAAGGCAGATGAAGGCATATTGTATGCAGATTTTGTCACTCCAGGTTTTGGACTTTGCCTGCTGAGTTATCAGATAATGAGTAGTCCACCTCTTAACTGTTCTGGGATCTGTTTACTGCAGTATTTCACCAGACATCTAAGTCTGCTTTGTTATACCAAGCGACACATGTTTCACATCTTCTTGTAAAGCAGAGTTGCTGTTTTTCTTTCATTATCTCAGATCTGTTTAATGCTTTGATTTATTGCAATCAGTTATTTGTGTTTTTATAGAATACTTGCACTAGTAAAGAATATAACTTTCCTTCCAAGAAACACGTTATTGAATAAACTTTGATTATTTTTCTTCCACTCCTTCTTCTGACACTATCGACACGATCTTGAGAAATATGGCGAGGCTGACTTATCTTTCAGGCTTGTTGTTAAGATAATGATTCCTATCAGATGATTGAGTTTGACTGTGTGTGTGTGTGTGTGTGTGTGTGTGTGTGTGTGTGTGTGCGTGTGCGTGTGTGTGGTGTGCGTGTGTGTGTCAGGCCTCATCCAGAGGGAAGATGGCTCCATGGAGAAAGAGTTGGAGGAACTCAGACGCAGTCGCCCCAAACCACTAGTGGGCGGTGATTTCACACTTAGTGACTGTTTCTATTTCAGCCGCAGAGGAATTGAGAGCATCGTAGAGGACGAGGTACAGTTTTTACTGTATATTAACGGTACTAAATGGCCCTGTTAAACTTTGCTGATTTTTAATTAGTTTTTATTCTTAATCCAGGTGACGCAGCGGTTCAGCTCAGAGGAGCTGGTGTTGTGGAACTTGCTGACTCGCACCAACACCGACTTCCAGTACATCAGCCTGAGGCTGACGCTGGTCTACGGCCTCGGCATCTTTGTGAGATACTGCATCCTCACCCCGCTCAGGTACGCAAAGACTGAATGGAGTAGGCAGAATTCAAATGTCCTGACGCAAATGCAGTGTTGCCCTCCAGGCAGGAACAATGTCAAAGGTTGAGTCAAAGCTCAGCGGGTGGAGGTTTAGAACCATTTGCAAATGCAAGTCATGGTAATGCATAAAATCATAAAAATGCAAATAACAAAACTTGTGGATATTTGCCTCTGCCTGTTGAGTTTATTCACAAACTCAACAGGCAGAGGCAAATATCCACAAGTTTTGTTACGGAAGCACAAGTCATATTTTCTTTCACAGGAAAAAGAAAAATGTATTGGATTTTGATAGAAATATACAAAGAAATTAGATTTTTCTGTACATTTTTGCATATATTGTTGATTGGTGCACAATTAATCAACAATATATCACAGATCTAAAAGTGTTAAAAACTTTAAGTTAAACTTTAAACGTAATTTTCCTGTTTAATTTTTGTTTGGCTATTCGGTATTTTGTGGTGTATGACTTTTTATTTTATTTCCTTCTTCTGTAAAAGTGATAAATAAATGTTCGTTCCCTTTCTCCAGGATAACTCTGGTCTGCATTGGCCTCACCTGGTTGGTCATAGGAACATCTGCAGTTGGATTACTCCCAAACTGGAGGTGACCACAAACTCTGACCCAAACAATAATAGTCATATTCCATATATATATATTTTTTTCATGGAGTTCCCTCCTCGTGTGTGTGTGTGTGTGTGTGTGTGTGTGTGTGTGTGTGTGTGTGTGTGTGTGTGTGTGTGTGTGTGTGTGTGTGTGTGTGTGTGTGTGTGTGTGTGTGTGTGTGTGTGTGTGTGTGTGTGTGTGTGTGTGTGTGTGTGTGTGTGTGATCAGGATAAAGTCCTGGCTCAGTGAATGGGTCCACGTGATGTGCTACAGGATCTGCGCCCGAGGACTCTCCGCCACCATCCGCTACCACAACAGGTAAGCAAGCCTTCTCGCCGCGTCGCCGTCGAACAGTCTGATCTGGAACGATGTCTGATGACTGTCTTCATCTCGCCACAACAGGGAAAACAAACCCCAGAAGGGAGGGATCTGTGTCGCCAACCACACCAGTCCCATTGACATAGTGATTCTCTGCAACGATGGATGTTATGCTATGGTACGAAAACTCATTTTTTGGGTTTTTGAACATTTCTACACTGATAGGTTGTTTTTTCTTGCCACCATAACTGTGAAAATGTGATCACCAGGTGGGGCAGGTCCACGGAGGTTTGATGGGAGTCCTCCAGAGGGCCATGGTGAGGTCGTGTCCTCACGTCTGGTTCGAGAGAGCAGAGATGAAAGATCGCCACCTAGTGACCAAAAGGTCTGTTTCTTTCCCCACACACTAACTCCAGCACTTCTTTTCAGGCTTGTCTTTGCACGTCTCTCGCTCTCTCCTTCTCTCTCTCTCTCTCTCTCTCTCTCTCTCTCTCGCCCTGTGTGTGTTTACTCTCTCTGTTGATGCTGCTCTGGCACCCACACAGGTTGGCATGTGAAACGGAATGAGAGTTTCCAAACAAGAACGGATACGTTTTGGAAAGTTGCTACTGAGCTTGTGACTCACTCAGTTTGGATTCCAGCGTCTCATAATATCACCCCGACGCTCCTCGCAGATGTTTGATGTTTTTTTTGTCAGACATGTACAGGAAAACAGTTTCCATTACCCTCTTTGTGTCTCTTCCAGGTTGACGGATCATGTGAACGACAAGACAAAGCTCCCCATTTTGATATTTCCAGAGGGTAAGAGTGACCATGTAGATGGATAGAGTTCCCTCATCCACAGCAGGGTTTTTTTGTGTGTGTTTTGTCTCTGTGTCATCAAAGATTAGAAGTGTTGTCACTTTAGCCCGGAGGCGGTCTGACCACTCGGCGATGACAAACGAGCAGCTTTTTTCATGTGGGTTTGGACGGAGCTCACACGACTCCGTCCCCCTTTAATCCCCCCTCCCGATGTCTTCTGTCTGCAGGAACCTGTGTCAACAATACCTCCGTCATGATGTTCAAAAAGGGAAGTTTTGAAATCGGAGCGACGATATATCCAGTGGCCATTAAGGTACTTCAGTCCTGTCTGCGTCCCTCGTTCCAAAGTTTTCTCTGGCCTTCTGGCTCACATGTATCAAAGTAAATTCCTCAACGCACTAATATTTGTTCATCTATCTTTCTCTCAGTATGACCCAAAGTTCGGAGACGCTTTCTGGAACAGTTCCAAGTATAGCATGGTCAGCTACCTGCTGAGGATGATGACCAGCTGGGCCCTCGTCTGCAACGTCTGGTACCTGCCAGCCATGCACCAACAGGTGTGTACAACCTGCGGGCAATGCAAATACGTAAAAAGCCCACATATGTACAACACACACGCAAACACACACACATCACGGCTGACTGATTGTTGTTTATTCCAAAAATGGCAGGAGGGGGAAGATGCTGTCCAGTTTGCCAACAGGGTGAAGTCTGCTATCGCTCACCGGGGAGGCCTGCTGGATCTACAGTGGTAAGACTCAACCTGTTTCAATGTTCTGGAGCATTTTTTCTTCTCTATCTAGAGTATATGGAGAGACAGTTCAACCCCAAAAATCCCCCAAACAATTTTTACTCTTACGTATAGTGCTATATATCAATCTAGATTGTTGTTGGTGTGAGTTGCCTAGTCTCGCAGTCTTCTGGAACGAGACATTGCTTTTGAGGGTTTTTTTTGGGTGCTTTGTATACCACAAGTCGATTCCCATTTGGTCCCATTGTATTGGAGAGAGAAGGCCGATATTTACAAAACTAGGCGACTCCCACCAAAACGATCTAGATTGATAAATAGCACTACAGGTAAGAGGAGAAATATGTAGATTTAGATTTTGGGGTGAACTGTCCCTTTAATCTATGACTAAGAATAGTGTTTTAACAAAGGTACGTACATAAATGTACCGTTATATCACAGCTGGTGGGTAAAAATCTTTTACTTGAGTTATAAATTCACCTAATTGCTTTTTGAAAAGGTTTTCAAAGGAACAATAACATCTACAGAAGAACATGCAGCCCTTTAAGTGAATGTCCAAAGTTAAAAACATCACAAAAAATTTAGTTTTTTTCAACTTGACAGTGATATTCATTGACAGTGAACAGATGTGCTGAAATGCTTAGCGCTGCTCTCAGTTTGCCTTGTCTCCATGTGTTTGCCTCTGCAGGGATGGAGGCCTGAAGAGAGCAAAGGTGAAGGAGTCGTTTAAGGAGGAGCAGCAGAAGCAGTACAGCAGCATGGTGGTGGGAGACGACAGCAGCAACAGTGACTGAGACAAACCCCCGCCCTGTGGAGGACACACACACGGACTGGAAACAGGCCTCTCTCTCTCTCTCTCTCTCTCTCTCTCTCTCTCTCTCTCTCTCTCTCTCCCTCTCTCCCTCCACTGGTTCTGATCTCGTTAGCTGGGCCTGACGCCGCTAAGTGAACTTTTAAGAACACTGTGAAACCTCAGGTACACAGCCAAAAAAAGGGGGGAAGAGATTCACAGAAAGCTGAAAAGTGCAATATTGAACTTTAGGAGGAGCCGACCGTGAAAAACGGGGGAAGGCTCCATGTTTTTATGCTGCTGAAGAAACCGCAGCAGTTTGTTGTGATTGAATGTTAACGCTCGGAATGAGTGAATGAAGCCTATTGACTTCATTTCTGTGCAGTTAATAATTGTTTAGTTTTTTTAAGGTACATTTTAATTTACAACTTCCAGTACCCGTCGTGTGATTATGCAGATGCAGAAAAGAACCTGGACGTATTTTGTAGGTGCACTGTTTTATAGCATAATATAATTGATGTAAGATACTGAGATAACTGGGATTTTCGTACTGTAACACAATTAACACTGATGAGCACCCACATGACCTAGTTTTCACTGTTTGAACAATTTTCTGTTATTGAATTTCACACTGATAGACATGATATACACCCTTTTTTTTCACACAACTGTTGATGTAAAGCACCGACACAAGAGACACAAGGGTTTGGCACTTAAATAATACACGAGAAAGTCGAGTGTGCAAGATAGTTCATTGAATGTCCACAGGAGACGTGATGTCTCTCTTAAAGGAGAACACACAGCCGAGACTTTTTGGATCTCTCCTCACTGAGCGGTTCTCCTGAAGTTTGATCCTCACTGCTGCCATCTTTCTGTGGGCTCCCCTCTTTGACTCCTTTTAAGCGAAAAAAAAAAATCACTCACTGTAACTGTGTGAATGTTGGCGCAATGATGATATTTCTTCTTTTTTTTTCAAAATTATCAGCATCCTCACCCTCACTCTCATCATTGCTTGGATCTGTCTTTTCCTGGGTGCCCTGCGTAAAAATCAAAGCCACTTCGATCACATGATCAACCGTCACATTGTGTCCCACGGCCTCTTATCCAACTTGATGACAGTACTCACCTGAAAAAAATTGCTTTTGTTTTTCTTTCTCTCTTGGAGTTCCTGATATCTGCAACGACGACAATACGTTTACATGTGATCGCCAAGAAAACTCAGTCTAATTTATTTACAGAAGCCAGTACGTCTTTGAAATGTGACTTCTCTGCCTCCTCCTTTCAATGAACCAGTCAGGAGAAACAAAAGGGCATGGAGAAATATATTTATGAGCCTGATCAGTGCCTCACATCTGTGTATCGAGTTTCTGTGCGCTCGGGCCGGCAGTGTTTTAATGAAATGCTTTTATTTCTTTGCAGTAAAAGTCAATAAAGCTGCTCTGTGGCAAATCTTCTGTGGTTTGACCTCAGTGAATACAATGTTGTGGTTTTTTTACAGTCAGAGCAGCCTGTTATCACACTATAATGTTTTGTGTTTATTATATATGCTTTGTTTTTACATTTAGCTAGCTAATTACTTCTGTTAGTTTTCGTCACTTATGTGTAGCTATGATTTAAAGGAGCAGTGGGAAGGATTTAGGGGATTCTTTTGTCAGAAATTGAATATAATATGCAAACCAATGTTTTCATTACTGTATACTTAACTGACACTAAGAAATATTGTGTTATTGTCAGCTTTGAATGAGCCCTACATAGGGAGCGGTTCCTCTTGAAAGAGGCCCGCATGTTTCTACAGTATAGAACAGATCTTTATCCTGTGGATATAAATGCATCATTCTAATCTAACAAAAAGTTTAGTTTCAGGTTATTATACACTCATTCAAAAATATAGTTAGGAATATTATATTCAATTTCTGCCAATAAATCCTCCTATATCCTACGCACTGTTCCTTTAAAAGTGTTGCATGTCTTCTGTTAACATCCCTGTTATGGGATTTGAATGTAAAGAACTCAGAGGAGAGACACAGCAACAGCGTTACTGTCCTTATCCA
The DNA here is from genome assembly GCF_027596085.1 of Anoplopoma fimbria. NCBI lineage: Eukaryota > Metazoa > Chordata > Actinopteri > Perciformes > Anoplopomatidae > Anoplopoma > Anoplopoma fimbria. The sequence continues at coordinate 10,503,131 of NC_072461.1, read as the reverse complement.
TCCATTACGCTAAATTTGAAAGGTAACATAACATCTATTGCACTGTATTTCACCCACCGTTGCAGATAGGAGTCACAGTTCCTGTTGGCAGGTTTGGTCCTCCTCAGTCCGTCTGCCTTCCATGCCGTGCTAGTATCTGATCCCCCATTCACCCTGCCTGCAGCTCCAGATGCAATGGGCATCTCTGCCAGAAGGACTAGCTAGAGATTGCAGAAATCCAGAGTGAAGTGTCAATCATTTGGATGAAACTCTGCTGCTGTTTTTGTTGTTGTAGAGAATGTGCTGAAAGTGGAGCTGACCTCACAGTATCTCGCACACTCCTAGTCCTCTTGTTGTTGACCGGCTGTTTGCTGTGAGAGCAGGGAGGGAAATGTGTGCAGTGGAGTTTATGGAGGTGTTTGTTGTTGTGTCCATGGCAACAGTGTGGCCAAAAGAATGGAACAGCATTGAGGCCTCTTTGAATGTGATGGGACTGCATGGCATCTTGTTTACTTTATGTTACTTTGAAATATTTTTACTGTCTTGTGTTCTTTTAAAAGCAGTCTTGTATGAAAAAAAACTTGTACCAACCAAGAAAAACAACCTTTTTTGTTAGTGAGCATGCGTTCTTGAGTTTATCCACTTGGTCACAAAAGGGTTTTCATCATGGTTGTCATCATTTTCTCAATAAACAGAAACACAATTTTAAAGTACTACAAAAATTATAACTGAAACAATTTTTCGTAAGCCAAAAGAAAATACTCTAATTACCCATTCAACCCTCTAATTCTCTACTGTCTTGAAATTGTTTTCTTAACTTCTAATGCAATTCTGACTCAAGTTACATATTTCTTGACAATTATTTATTTATTTATATTTATTTATTTAACTAATAATCATTCATTCATTCACTTTTTTAAAATATCAAACTGAAAAATCTTAACTCTGATTTTTCCCCAGTGGATCACAGCAATGGTAAAATACAATTTTAGCAATTATTTGTAATCAACAAAGAATCTTTTGAGGAACACTTTATTCTCAATAGTAAACAAACAAATTAGACCATTTCTAACAGCAACAGAACTGCTGCATTAATAACTGTTAAACAAGAGTTTGAATGAATCTGATATTCCATCATTACTCCATCAATCATCGATGCTTCTGATTGATAACCAGCACTTATATCAGTAAAACAGTTATCTTCATGCTTCAGTAACATGTATGACCCGACCACGGTCCTTGTTAGGACTCTTCCTTCTCATCTCCGTGTGTGATGATGTAGCAGAGAGACTTGTAGTCGATGTTGCCAGTCGGGTCGATGGGAGCGAGAGCGAAGGCCTGATCCACCTAGAGTTTTATGAAGAGACAATTTGCCTGGTGATAATGATCATCTTAAGGAATAGTTTGAGAGTCTGTCACTATAGAGATAGAAAAACCACAAACCTCCTCTGCTGTGAATTTATCAGCCTGGTTCATCAGTAACCGCTTAAACCTGGATTAACCAAAAAAATCAAAAGATGTTAATATGGAAAATTTTAACAAAGTGGAAAATAATGAATAAAAATATATCTTACTCGTCCTTGTTAACAAAGCCCGTCCCATTGGGGTCAAACAGCTTGAAGGCAGCAAGTATGGTGTCCTCAGGATCGGTGCCTGGAGGGAAACAAATCATTGTCGAAGATCTTCTAAATATTCCTTCGCAAAAATAAATTCTAATAATTGTTTGAACATTAGTGAAAAGCCCTCACCGTTAAGTTTCTCCCCAAAAAGACTGAGGAATACGGTGAAGTTGATGGGGCCCTTCCCCTCATTTAACATCCCATCCAGCTCCTCATCACTGACATTAAGCTTCCCTGGTACACAAACACACAAACACACAGTAAACCAATTTGTATTTTTATATAAATAGGATAAAGAGATAAAGATAAGGAAAATACCCAGCTGTCCATAGGTCTCCCTCAGGTCCTGTTTTTTGATAACACCATCTCTGTCTTGGTCAATGCAGCCAAAGGCCTGTAGGATAAGGCACAAAAATAACAATGGTGAACAATTATTTATTTTGACATCCAAGTGCTGGTAGGCTGATGTAATTTATCAAAATGATAGAAAACTTAAAAAGGACTGGACAGTTCACAATAATCATGTCTTCCTTAACCAGATATAAGAAGTTATGTTGAATTGCATTTAAGTAATGCTTTACTTTCTTCTCATTGACAAGGGTCTTAGTGAATACTAAATGTAAAATGTGCCCTTTAAAATCAATGCATCAGAATTTGAATTAGTGCATTTTCACAGGAGCTTCTGCATTATTTCCTACTGTTGAAAATTTAAGTTAGGGATTGTTACATCAATATTTTAGAGGGCTTGTCGTACACGAAGCTTCTTAATACTAATTATGGCAGGAGGAACACTGATGCATTATTCTGAAAATGATGTATTAACTTAAAAATTGTCGAAATATATTCTAAGACAAATTGATTAACTGCTTTAGAGAATCACGCTATTAACTCAAAATGTTGATACATTTTTAATTACTCTTGCATGAAATCAAACTTTTGTATGGGCATGTACTTTTCATTCATGAATTTTGTTTATAAGGCTGCTCTAAGTTAAATAAAGGTGTTCAGTTGCTTGAAAATGTCCATTTCCCCTTTTTCCTTTCCTTGCATGGATTTGTAAATCAAACATCACAGGTTCCCACACAAGGTTTCAAAGGGAGCTGAGTGAAGGCAGCACAGAATGCAACACTGTACCTCCTTGAACTCCTGTATCTGGGACTGCTCAAACATCGAGAAGACATTGGAGCAAGACTTCTGTGCTCCCCTCTGTCTCTTATTGGAGGCCTTCTTACTCGCCTGAGGAGAGGAAAACAAACGTGTAAAGTTTACACATGGATATTTTTGGTGGTCTGCAGAATTATACAAAACAACTGAGAGTAACATATGTTTTCTTGAATACACCATAACAATGATTCCTAGATTTGTTTTCCTTTTCAAATCCTCACTGACTGAAAGTAATAGTGACTTACCATGTCTGAATGATCTTATGTGGACTCCCAGCCGATGTGTGATGCCGGGGTGGGTTTTATGTACGGCCCATCTTATCTTCTACACTCCTATAATAGCCTGTGGTGGGCAGCACAGTCCCTTACATGGCCATGGCTGCTCTCTGTGTGTCACTAAAGGTGCCTGATAAGACGTGAAGCAGGCAGGATTCCTCTGGGCTGGAAAATACAGATAGGAAGAGCAGAGAGGAGATGAGGGAATTTGACCTCTGACAATTGATTTCACTCAACCGAATAAAGTTAACTCCTCAGAGGACAAATCCAGCTGTGTGTGTAACTTTAATGTAAGCAGAGGAAGACTCAAGCTGCATGAGGGGCAGTGAAAATTGTATTTAAAAGCATTTAAAATTGTATTTAAAAGCATGCAGTACATTTTCTAGCATGTAGGGCAGTCTGTATGGCATCAAGTTTTCTCCGTTTAAGGGCACCCATTGGTGCACTGTATTTCGTTTTCTCCACCAGAAAGGTACCTTAGGGGGCACTTCATCATGCTTTCATGACTTGGAATGAACCCCAGAGGGCACTTTATTATGTTCTATAGTAGGAGTAAAAAAGAAAGCATTTCATCATGTTTCCTCCACTGGAAGGGAACCCTAGAGGGCACTTCATCCTATTTTCTCCACTGGAAGGGAACCCTAGAGTGCACTTCTTTGTGTTTTCTCCCCTGGAAATGAACCCCAGAGGGCACTTTATGTGTTATCTATAAGAGCATCCAAGAACACATTCCATCATGTTTTCTCCACTGCAAGGGCCCCCAAAAGCGCACTTCCTCATGTTTTCTCCACTGGAAATTAAATCTAGAGGGCACTTCATCCTGTTTTCTCCACTGCAAGGGAACTCTTAAGGGCACTTTGTGTCTTCTCTACCTAAATTGCAACTCAGAGGGCACATTTTTATGTTTTATTACCATAGGGCATCCAAGGGGGCACTGGAACTGCGTTTCTTTCAAACACGGGGGCACCAGGGCGGTCAGACACCTCCCCACTGCCCCCTTTCAGAGTCCACCAGGGAATGTATGTTTTATGTGCAGTATTATTAGGACTTCAGTAACAACATTGTGAAATGCTACATTTTCTACAAATCTGATTAACTGTTATTTCAGCAAATTATATGATATCTCCCAGGGTCAGAGGGCAGTATGTGGACTGGTCTATCCTTATTTCATACCTCTCTGAATAAAAATAAACATTAATTTAAAGTATAATAGTTTTGTTTAATTATGCAATTTTATTTACAGTAAAGCTTATTCACATCAAAGGCACATTTCATCATCATGTCATCATGCACATATGGAAAACCTACAACCTAACACACAAAACATGTAAACATTCAAATATACAATAGCAAAGGAATATTTCATTGCTCACAAACCCAAATCACTGCACAGCAAAGCAATGATTTTGATTTGGTCACAGTTAACAGCAGCCTTTACAAAAAGAGAGAATCCTTGTGTTGTTTGCACAGGTATCATAATATATCAGTCAATAATTCATCGGCCATTTTTGACATGGGCCAGTTAGGCTCATACCCAAACACTAGCATCAGGCAGTGGCACAGTTAAAGAGAGTCTCTTAAAGAGAAAAGAAACACTGAAATTGCTACACGTTGGTCTAATGCTACCAAAATACAGTTGCTTTCTTCTCTGCACATCTTCCAGCTGCGAGGGACCGGTCTGCTGACCCGCATCCGTTCAGAGTCCCAAAGAGGCCATAGCCGCCGGCTGTGGATGACATGTCGTCAGTGTTCTCAGGTCAGAGTTCTCGGGCTTGCTTCACCGCTGTCCCAGCGCACATGGCTCCCCTTGTTTTTTTTACTGTGTCAGCATGCAGGCGGCCATCTTGCAGGCCACCGCTGAAATGAGGGCGGCTCCGCGGCCACTCCCCTCCTCCGACTGGATGAAGGTGATCTCGCAGTGAGGTGTGAGGTCCCTGACGATTTTGTGGAACCTGTCACGGAAACTGAGATGGAGGAAAAACGACGTGTTTAAACATGCTTAACAAGCTTAATATTAGGCCAAAAAGCAGTTATTTTCAGTCACATTTGGAAGCAGTGCATTTTGGGTAAATCTTTTTACATAATCACCATATTTACTTTGCTTGGTACCTAAGCAAACTAAGGTGTTCAAAAGTATATGCCATGGGGGGGGCTTTCCTCACCATGGGTGCAGCTTGTAGACGGACCCGTCGACCCCAACTGTGATCTTCAGGGCCTCCTGGCTTCGTCGCTCCCGCATAAGGTTGAGGACGCCGGCGAGCCCCGCGCCGCACATGTGAGCGGAGCGCGTGGACACACTCTCGCAGACCAAACGCACGATGTCGCAGTCCATCTCTGAGGGCAGAACGCCCAGCGAGGACAGAATGTTGTAGATTTGTTTTCTGTCCCCAGTGTCACTGATAGAAAAAAAGACAGAGAGAGAGAGAGAGAGAGAGAGAGAGAGAGAGAGAGAGAGAGAGAGAGCAGTAGTTTATAGTTCCACTATGTCCATGATACATAAATATTATATGTGTAGATAGAAATTCCATGATTTATATTTTCCTTTTGAACTCAATGTTCAAATTTTGTATCAAGCTTCTACAAATATTGCAAAAGGTAACAATGTGATTACCAAATTGCTTCCCCATATTCCTCATTAACACTGTTATACAGGGTTATGAGGGTTTATATATATCAGCTATGTATATATATATTAATATATATATATACATACACATATATTCTCATATATATATACATATATATGTATATACATACACACACATATATATATATATATATATATATTGTGTATATATACCATCTCTCCTCACCTCTCCATCTGTGAGACGAAGCGCGTCTCAAAACTGCCACGTGTCTTCAGCAGCTCAGAGGCTTCTCCGTTAAACAGCAGGTCTTCATTCACCAGCTTCATCAGGACGAGCCTCACCAGCTCGCCCATATATTTCCCGCTGATCAGCTTCTCGTAGCTGCAGGTGGCGACAGCCCAAAAAAAAAAAAAAAAAGAGAGAGGAGGTAGCTTAAAACAAACATTGACAGGAAGGACAGGAGCACAGACTCAAGAGGAGGATGTCAAGAGAGGGACGTGCACGTCACAAAACGCACACAAGCAAACAGCTGCCTCTGGATAGAAGGGGAGCTGGCAAGGGCGGCGACGTCAGCGCCTAAAAGGCTCAATGGGGCCGGGCTCAGAAGACGTCTGCATAAAAAGGGCCTGCCGGTGCAAAAAAGGTAAACAGCCATTAGGCCGACGGGCACTGTGGCTAGCAGCGAAGAGCAGTCATTAATCTGACAGCCCCCGACGAGATGACTGACCACTGACGTATGAGCTCTGGCCATTTACAAACACCCGCCGGACAAACAGCCGGTAGCTTAGAAACTACACAGAGGCCTCGGGTCAAAGTCAGGTGAGTATTGCCACGGAAGGGTGATTAATTCAGGGAAACAATAAGAGGATAAGGGAGGGTGTGTTCGGCACGCTTTAAATGACTGTCTTAAACCGAGCATCGAACACTCAAGTGTGCGCGCACCCGGCAATGGATGAAGTTGGAGGACATGCGGAGGTCGGCGGAGCTTTTCATATGTGTGGATTCAAACTGCGTGTTTTGATCTGAATGAACTCACAGTTGCTTCCCTGGGTTAATCGAGGACTCGTCCACCACTCTGTCGTACTCCAGTCGGAACTCCTCCAGCTCCCCGTTGTTCCCGAACGCCCCCCACTCTGTGTTCACACACATGCGGCCCTCCTCCCCTTCCACCAGCTCTACGGTCCTCATCTCCTCCATGTAACACGCGTTGCAGCCAGTGCCTGGCAACCAAACAAAATGAAAAGATATTTTATAAAATATAACATTATGTCGTCTGCAAAGAAGTGTGTCGCGTATCAGTATGTGCACTCGTGCTTGAAAAATGATTGTAACTGCTCACCGACAATCATCCCGACTTCGCAGCTGCGGTCCTCGTAGTAGCAGGAAATCATGGTGGCTACTGTGTCGTTCACCATGGCAACCACGTCCATCTCAAAGTCCTTAAATGACAACAATGACCAACACCCAAGCTGTGTTACAAATCTGCTTGCATTGTTAAGAAAGAATTCTAACGTTCAGCTGACTCACCCCTCGTCTCTTGATAGCGTCTCTGAGCAAACCCACAACGTTGTTGCCCTCTGCCCCAGAGGCCTTGAAGCCTTTGGTCCAGTTCAGCAGGATGCCCTTTTGAAAGAGAAAAGAAAAAGACAAACATTTAAATGTCTTGACTGATCTCAGTTTTGTGTAAAGGTATATCCGATGCACGGTAGAATGTCCTACCTTGTCAATGTCCTCGTGTCGTACAGGAAAGGAGAAGGTGAAACCCAGAGGGAGCTTTTTGTGCTTGATGTGATGCTTGTCCAAAAAGTCGGACATGCACTCTGCTATGTAGTCAAACAGCTGCAGAGAGAGAGAGAGAAAGAGAGGATATGAGATTGAGAGAAACTGCACTATAATAGGATCTAATTTTTTTCTGAGAGAGCATTTACAGAAGCCCTTTTAGAGTATTTTTAGAGTCTAACCATTTGGGCAGTGCCCGTCATGGCATCCTCTGGGATGGAGTACATCTGGTTCTTGGTCTCCACCTTCCAGCTCCTCTCCTCGTCCTCACCCACCTTCACAAGCATCACACGGAAGTTGGTCCCCCCCAGGTCCAGAGCCAGGAAATCCCCCACCTCTGTCAAAACACACACTACATCTGAACGTGCACGTACTGGCTTTACCTGCGCAGGTGATAATCATTAGGAGCATTATATCCGGGTGACTTTACCAAAAAAAAGAAACAAGGGAACATCTTATGATGGGGTATCTACCTGATCCCTCAGGGGTGGAGCAGACATAAGTTGGGAGCATTTTCACGCTGGCCTCTTCGTGCGTCTCCAGACGCAGCCCTCTGTCCATCTCGCGCTGCATCCTCTTCATGACTTCTTTGAGTTCTTCTTTCTTCAGCCTGAACTCCGACAGGATCTGCTCCGCCTGCAGTGAGCCGAGGAGGGTGGAGCAGGTCAGGAAGACGCCACGGGGTAGCAAATATATGTACTAGAACCACGCTCACAAATCGCAGCGTGAAACCAATTTTTCACTTATTTTGAGAACATAGTTGAGGTTTTAGTTTTGAAAACAAGAAGGGAAATTGGTTACAGTGACAAAATGAATCAGAGAAGAGACAAAGGTGCTGCAGTAAAGAAAAAAAATCACTGCTCAACGATTCAAAACTAACAAATGAAGTTCTGCCTCAGAGTTCCCACATACAAGCACATTTTCAGGACAATTCTGAACATCTAACACAACCAAGCTCCTCACTCAGAGTTTATTTTGAGACAACGCAGTGCAGTCTGTCACAGGGGATGAAAAACACAAATCCACAGCATCACTAAACGACTTAAACCCAATACAAAATCCCACTGGACAGAAAAGTAAATCTTACCATAAGGATTTTATCGACCGCAGAGCCGAAGCTGCAGGGCATCTTCACCATCTGGACAGAGCTGACACACGGCATGGTCGCAGGTTTAGCTAAATGAGCCTCCGCAAGTGTGTGTATGTCTGGTGTTTCTAGGCGTGTGATGAGTGTGTGTGTCCGCCCACGCGAGTGTGTGCAGAGTCAGTGAGGTGTGAGTAGCGCTGAATGGGAGCCTCGGCTGCTTTTATGCTCAGGTGAAGTGGGGCCGGCCCCCTTCCCAAAAACCCTCACCCCATCTGGCCATCGAGACATCAAACAACCCCACCCTCCCAAAAAAAATAAATATCTATCTGACCTTTGGTGATGACACAAATCTTAGTAGCTTAGAGAGCTGCTGATTCATTCATGCATGATCTACTTAATCACAATAAATTACATACTGAACTATAAAATGTATGATTGCTACTTTATTATGATTAGGCCTATTAAAGAGTTTTACAGATAATAATAATTAAAGCGGCTGCAAAATATTCTTGATCTATTGATATATGTGTTGAGTACTCTGTCTGTAATTCAATTTGAGGTTTTCTTGTTTTAAGGTTATATGAACAACAACAACAACAACAACAGCAAAAAAACACAAAATCATAATGTCACAATTATCACTGTTATTTCTCAGGGAGAAGGGCTAAATTTACTGTCAGGGTACATCATTTATCTCAGATGGCCTTTTAACGCAACAACAAATGTTTTAATTTGATTTCCTTTGGTGAATTTTTCTTGTGACCTTTGACCCACAGCTCAACTGACCGACTGAGCCACCAACACGACAAGTCAAACACATCTGATAATGAACCCTGTGATCTGAAATCATCGTTTTCATGTAGAAGCAACATCCAATGTCACCGGGTTTGCTCAATGAGGCCTGAGAAGGTTACGCATATATGTTTGTTAAAATTAGTAACATGTCTAAAATTAGCAACAGCGAGGGATGAATGACCTCCAAAACAAACAATTCTCTGCAGGTGAAGGCCTCCTGTGCTTATCAGCAACAGCAGTTTAGCTGTCCAGAGGTCAGGGCTTTTCTTAGCTCCGACCTCTGGCTGTGAGGTAACATAGTGCCCTGATATTAGGAAATCTAAGTCAGTCACTCTGACCCAAAGACACATACATTTATGTAAAATAATAATCCAGTACTGCTCATAGTGTTTACGCTTTAGTCTAGCATGTAATAAACCTCTTTAACTTGATTTTCTCCTTAAATGACTTTAGTGGCTTAACGTTTGGAAAAAAGCGCTTTTTACTTCTTTCTTTTTTTTTGTTGACATTTTTGATAACATCACATATCTCCTGGTAATTTCACTGAAGCTTTATGGAATTTAGTGAGTGAAATACCTAAACAGAAGCTGCCATGTCTGGGACTGATGCAACATTGCAACACTTGCCTGCATTCAACCACAAATACATCTAGTCAATAACTTTAACAGATAAAATTAGTTTAAATTCTTGGCTACTGTTAATTTAATAATATGTGTATTTATCAAATTAACTGCTTAAAGATAGAGAGACAAATTGATGATTGAAAAACTGATGGATAGACAGACAGACGACAGACAGATAGAAAGACAGACAGAAAGACAGATAGAAAGACATACAGATGGATAGACAGAGGGATAGACAGACAGACGGACAGACAGAAGGATAGACAGACAGACAGTCCCACAGATAGAAAGATAGACGGACAGACAGAAAGACAGATAGAAAGATAGACAGATAGACTGACAGACAGACAGATGGATAGACAGAAGGATAGATAGAAGGATAGACAGACGGATGGACAGACAGATGGACAGACAAACATACAGAATCTAGATAATCAAAAGAAAACTTTTTGTATCCTTACCTTATCCATCGTATGATGACGAGGATTAAGTCCTGAGTGTCCTGCCGACCATCAGTGCGCCACAGTGGAAATTCCCTCGTTCCTAAGGAGTTCTGGAGTTTCCCAAGTTTCTGCTGTAGTATTTAACTCGAAGTCCCCACACCAAGTGAAAAGAAAATGTTGTCCTTTTTTGGAAGGTTATTATATTCCCATAACGTCTGATCTACAAAATGTTCAGCAGGGAGTCTCTAGCACATTTACATATCTGCAGTGTTTTCAAAGCCTGGATCTGGTGAACAGTGGAATGCTGTTTTTATAAAAGAAGGGCAGAATTGTTATCAAAGATATTATCAGGGGAAAAAATAAGGATTGATCTTCATCTCTTCAAAAATGTATGCATTCATTTTCATTATTATAGATATCTTAAGGAGGGAAAAAAACTACATGTTGATCTTCATTCCTGCAGATATATTATATAAAGCCTTAGGATTTGTCCTCGTTCTTTCAGTTAACAGGTCCAGTTAACATCCACATCAGCTCCAACAGCCAGTTAAACAAAAAGAAAAGATTCAAACATCTATTCTTAACTTTCACATTACATTTTACAGCAGAAAAATATTAAGCAAACCTCCAGTTGGCTGGCCTTCTTACTGACCGTGTTACCTTGATATCTTAAGGCACCCAAAACTAGTTCTAGGAAAGAAACATCATCTCTTCCCCAGTTGCTGCAGCTCTCCTGTCAACAGACGCATCTAAACGCTTAGCGGTTTCCATGCTCAAACGAGGTTCAATGTGTTGCCTTGGAAATGAATTACAGGCACACTTCTGCCATGGAAAACACTTACCACTGAGTTAAGTAGCCAGGGGGAAATTGTTAAATGGAGCAAGATTACCAGAGAAAACATCAATTGAGGATGCCATATTTTTTGTAGAAATAAATTGGTAGACTCACAAGGCCACCAAGATGTTTACAAGTTTTGGACCGATTATTATTATTATTACAATTATAATACAATAATAATATTAATATTGTATTTGAGTTTTTCTTGTTCTTATCATCAACAAAGATCTAAAATGATATATAAAGTCAAACTTTTTTAACTTAATGTTTGAGCAATGTATTTAGGGGTGCCTAAATAATGATAACTAGGCTACTAATAATCGTCTACTTCATCACAATCACGTACATATGAGTATATAGGTCAACTACTGGAAAAATAAAGTTGTTTCATTTTACAAATATAGAACTAGGACTTTTACCCACTAGCACAAAGGCCATCAACATTAAAGGAAAATACAGAATAAAGTCCGCGTTTCAAAGCAAACTATGCGTTTGTATGACGAGTTCTCGGTGCAGCCAGCAGTTAATACGTTTCCTTTTTTTTAAATTGTCAAAACAAATATATTGTCTGTTTCGGGCTTAATATTGTTTACAAGTACAAAATCCTCCACTGACTTGTCAATCAACAAATGCTTTCATCAACTTTAAATATCAACCCATCGGAACTATGAACATACCGGCGTTTGTTTCCACCGGAGCAAATATCCCGTTGGACCGTATGAGGATTGTGACGTGGTGATTGGTCATCTAACTGCAAATTGAAAACTACTTAGGTTAGCCATAACTACGTTGTGATCAGGTCGCCGGGCGTCTTTTATACGTGTTAACGAGGTTTATTCGGTTGTTTTGACGGGAATAAAACAGTTTGTTGCTGAATTGTCTGGTAAGTTAGCTGAGGCCTCACGGAGACCAGATAGCATCTGTTGCTAGCTTCTTATTTACAGTCTATGGTAGCTAGCAGTGCACTTGACTTCAGAAATGAAGCTGACGTTAGCTATGCAAGTTTAAAAACTGCATCTACGCACTCATTAACTAGTTGTACGTGTGTACTAGTTACTGTCAGTTTGCCAATCTGTCTTTGCATCGAGAGAAAGGGTTGACTAGGGATAGTTTGTTAGCTCGGTGGCTAATAATAAGTCGGCTATTTTCACTTTAAGCTTACGTTAGCACTTGTCAGCTGTAACTAACTTCCTTCGCTCTAGTTTCTTTGGCTGCTGTTAGCAGACTAGCTTGTTAGCTGACTGAGCTGGATAAGGGATAATGCTCTCATGTGATTCTGCTTGTGTCACCTTCCAGATTAAACAATCAGGTCTGCGTGACCGTGTCTGCTGCGACTGACTGAGCGGAACTCCTGCGGCGGCAGCATGAAGCTCTACACCATCAGCATCCACCATAAAGGAGCGACCAAAGCCAACCTCCTCAAATCGGCCTACGACCTCTCCTCCTTCAGCTTCTTCCAGCGCTCCAGGTGGGTCTGACTGAATACAGCCCGCATCTGACCGATTAAACACTTTGAATGTGTCTTTAACTTTGTTTTGCTCTCATGTTCTGTGTGTGGATTCAGTGTAACAATCAGTAGACACAGTGCTCTGTCTTATGTCAGTTGGTTTGGTTTTGCAGCAAATAAAGTGTTTATTTTTTAATAAGGTTGCCTGACCACACTGGGATACTTAACCACCAGTATCGTTATTGTTTTGGTTTGTTTAGTGTTCAGGAGTTTATGACCTTCACCAGTGCCTTGATTGTGGAACGGACAACACAAGGAAGTCGTGCCTCCGTCAAAGAACAAGGTAAAGACCGAGCAGGTTCAGCCCGATCTGAGAATTCAAAGGTGTAAATGTTTTTAAACTGCCTCAGTGTGGCTCAGCACTTATCTAATTCTGTAGCACAATACAAGGGGCATCCTGCAGCCAATGTGGTTACAATGTACAGCATGTAAGGAACTACATCCCTGCTTCGATGCAGGAACCCTTTGTTGCATATCTTCCATCGTCCCCATGTTTCCTGTGTATCATAACTGTTAGCTATTCAACCAAGAAAGAGAAACATGCCCCCCCCCCCCACCAAGAATACAAACAAGAAACATACATTATCACTCACTTGGCATGAAACGGGAAAAATAATAAAACGCTCTTAATGTGTAAGGACATGTTTCATGAAGCCAATATAAAAAAATGATGACTGATATGCAATCATCATGCATTGTGGCTGTGCTTTTCCTAACACCTGTTTGAAAATCTATCACTTCTGCTTTTCTTAACAAAGTGTGGCACCACAAGAGACCACACTTCTGTTTGGATCACACCATTCATGGTTTCTCTCTCTCTCTCTCTCTCTCTCTCTCTCTCTCTCTCTCTCTGTCTCGCTCTCTCAGAGTACCTGTGCCACGTGTACGTGAGAAATGACAACCTGAGCGCCGTGGTCATCGCAGATACCGAATACCCACAGAGAGTTGCTTTCACATTGCTAGACAAGGTGCGTACAAAAAAACGTGGCAATACAGATGCATTATCATTGAACTTTTGCTGTCAATTTCGATATTGAGAATGTTGTCTGATTTCTTTTTAAGGTATTAGAGGAGTTCTCCAGGCAAGTGGACAGTATAGACTGGCCCTCTGGTAGCCCTGAAACCATAAACTACAAAGCCTTGGATATTCACCTTGCTAAATACCAGGTCCGTTTGTAACATGTTTATAAGAAAATATATCATAAGGTGTGTGACTATACTCTGATTGTTTACCAAGACAAATGCATGATGTTGTTTCACACTGTTTACTAATTAGTATTGAGATATGCTGTGACGTAAACCTACAGATGGAGGCATGAGGATAACAATTCTTGAATTCTTGAATGCGTTTGTGATTAACACGACATTTTGTTCAACAACATGCTGCTAAATGATCATCATGCAGTAGCAGTTTACCTGACAGCTTTTTTTTTTTTTTTTTTCCAGAATCCCCGAGAAGCAGATGCAATGACCAAAGTGCAGGCAGAGCTGGATGAGACAAAGATCATTTTGGTAAGACCCAAAACTTTACAATCAAGAGGGCGACATCGGTTTTATCAACCAAAGTTGTTGCTCCACATGTCAGAGATGTTACGCAGGTCGAAACTCTTTTCGTTGCATGTTAAAAATGTTTTATTTCTGCAGCACAACACCATGGAAAGTCTGCTGGAGAGAGGAGAGAAGCTGGATGACCTCGTGGCGAAGTCGGAGCACCTGGGCAACCAGTCCAAAGCCTTCTACAAGACTGTAAGTGCTGACTGCTCGCCGCAATAACACTGCACTGAAAGTCTAATGGCCGTTAACCGTCGAGGTGCCTGACAGTGTTTGTATGTGTGTGTTTATGTCAACCCTCTCCGCAGGCACGGAAACAGAACTCATGCTGTGAAGTTATGTGAAGCTGCTGCCTCGTCCTCGCGGACACGCCTCTCTCTCTCTGCCTTTTTCTGCTCTTCCTACAACTCCCATCACGCACCAGCTACCAGCTCTCGACACCAAGGACGGGGACAGACGGGCACCCAGTCTAAGGGTGCGACGGGGGTCCAAGGCGGGTCTCCTTTGTCCAGATTGCGACCGATGGGGGCTGAAGGAGTGACGGGGGGCTTTTGTCGTGAGGGAAGAAGTACCATTCAAATTATTTTTAACCTCAAACATCCGTGTGGTGCGTCAATACCAGCTGCGGACATTACAGTGTGACGTTGTGTGTCGGTGGTGTGTGTCGTTGAAACCATTTAATGTTATTCGGATTGGATCAGATCTCCACAGTTTGATTTCAACTCTTAAAGTTCTTAAACGAGTATTAACAGCACATGTGCGTCTGCTTTGGGGGCAACTCTTGACAATCTCACAGTCTCATTTTGGGATTGCATTAGACGCGTCACCCGCTTCGGTTCAATTACTGTCAAAGCCCAAACTGTTGTTTTTTTTGTTTTGTTTTTTTACTGTCCTAGCTCCTCAACATCAAGTTATATTGGGAAGAAAAAACCTTAATGTGTGCCCAAAACGGCTTGCTGAATTTTTACAGTGATTTGGAAATCATAGACTGGATAAAGTTACGTCTTTAATTTGTCTCATAGTGCTAAATGAAACTTTAAAACATTCCCACTGTGGGGTGAGTGTGTTCTTGAGTGAGATGATGTGAAATGTAGAGAGATGATTCTTCATAGCCGCAGCCTTATTGCAGCGCGGCTTAGAGACCCTTGTTGTCTCATGAGGAGGACAGGAATCTTAAGCTGTTTAGCTACTTTATGCATCGTAGCTGTATTTTTTTCACTCAAGTAATCCACATACGACACTTAAGCAGGTCTGCGGCTCGTCTGCACCTCTGAAATCTGGGATCACTGACTTTGATTCTGGGAAATCTTCTCTTGAGACATATTTGAAAGAGGACTGGTGTAAAATGAGTGAATTTCACATCCCTCTATTACTTTAAGACACTCCGTAGCAGACTCTGATTTTTTTTCAGTTTGCTTTATATGTAGAAATGTCTTTCTTCAGGATATTCTGATCAGTTCAAGATAAAAAAGATGCCTTCAATAGTGTGTTTTAGATGTTTCTCTGCTCTCTCTCTGTCTCTCTGCCATTCGTGTGTATGATTTGCAGATATACAGCATTGATGTCGAGTGCCTGTGCCTGAGGATCGTTGTGTGTGTGTGGGATCTAAATCGCTCTTTCTGCTTTTACAGTGTAAACTTTTTGTGCAATATGTCTGCAGACTGTCTCTCTTTTATAAGCGGAGAGAATAAATGGGGAGACCTCTCTAAAAGGACAGTAAAATTGACCTTTGTATATGCTATTCTTCTGACTAATTCCCATGTGAAGCCTGTCCAAGGGTGTTTCTTGAGATTTGTTTAATTTCTCCTTTATAAAATTTCCAGTTAATGTGCTAAATTTGAATAAATCGGTGTGTTTAAACGGTCTGCATTAAACATTTTGATCTGGATTTGGTGTTTGCAAATCTAAAACAAAGACTTCAGATAATAAACTGTTCTTTTCTGTCTGTATGAACATTTTGTGTTTTGATTTTTTTCTTGGAACACTGATTGTTAACAGAACCTTTTAATCTTGCTTAGATAAACGCAAACAATGGCTTCCGGTGTGTTGCAGGTCTTTTCAGGCATCCGACTAGAAACGTGTCTTTCTGAGGTGGCTTTGAGGTTTCGCAGGAAATTCTGTAAAACAATGCGAAGGTAATCTCATCCTTTTGCAGCGTATGAACGTCAGCAGTGTTATCTTTAATGGCAAATTGCTGCGCAGCCTCTCCCCCTTTATAAACCTGCAGGTCAGACACTGATGCGTCATTCACGTGTTGTAGGAAATGTCAATGCTGAATAGGAACAGGCACCATGAAACGCCCGAGAGAGTAGCATTCGATTAGTAAAGTATCTCACATTAGAGGTGCTTACCAATGACGTCTTTTTAAAAAAAAGGGTTAATTGCCCACATGTACAAAAAAAGAGCATTCATTATCCAAAATGATTAATCCTTTTTATTATAAAATTGAAAACACAAAACTAATCTATAGTTTAGATAGCTAAATCAAAATGTGCTAAAACTTAGGTCTAATGGACCTGCAGCTTGGCGCGAGGCCCTTGGCTACGCTAAGTGAAGAGTAGGCTACGAGCTGAAAAAGAAGCACATGAACGCATCACGAGAGGCGCGCCTCGGCGCACAGCTGAGGTGAGAAGAAAACACCCAAGTGATGAAGTTCAGCCTCACACTGACCCGAAAATGTGGACGGATGTGAAAAACGAGAGCCGGACCGTCACCGGGGACGGGAACAGCTCGGAGGTACGAAGCTAACCGGGTGGTTTTTGGGGCTCTTTCCGAACAGCAGCAATGAACCAACACAAGACTGGAGCTCTCTCTCTCTCGGGGATAAAGTCGTGACTTTACGACGGTGAAAAGCGGACTCATTTAGTTGTTTACAAGTCTTCAGTGTGAAGTGTTTTCAGCAGGGCTCGACTGGAAGCTGTTTTTTTTATTTATTACCCAGCTGCAGGAGCACGTGTTTGGACGTAAACTGCAGGAAAATATGTGTTTTTTTTCTTATAATTGTCTTATCTTGCCCGTCTTTGCTGCCCGAAGCGCTCTGATTTTTCCACATTGTTTGACTTCCTGCAGAAAGTTTCCAGCAGCCCGATCCTGCCTGAACTTCTTTCTTTCTGTTTCTGTCTTGCTGTGTCTCAAACTAATGTAATTGTTTTAAATGTCTGTTTTAAAAAAAAAAAAATGACTGAGCCGACGGGCTGTGTGTCCTGTCCTGTCAGTGCCCTCTGCTCGACTTTTTTTTCTTGTTCAAACACGAATGTTTTGCTGTATTTCAGATGGTTGACCCAGATCTGACACCACAGCTTTTAAACACTGTTCAACTGAGGAATGGTGAGTTTTATCTCCTGGAGCCGTTTATGTGGGTTTTATTTGAGCTTTTAGTTGTAAATTGTGTATCTTTTATTGTAAATAAAATCTTTATAAATAAAGCTGAACTACATGTAAAGTCAGACTGGAGTCCTAGACAAATGGGGAAATCCACTTCAGGGTGAATTCCATCAAGTAGTTAGTCAGCTTTAGATGACAGATGATCACAGATATGCTCATTATTCATGAGTAATTATTTGTAGCTTTTTTTTAAAATGACTTACTATACTATGACTTTTTAAAAATAATATACTATGACTTTATGACACTATACCATTACTTTAAAAAAATTGACTACATATACAATGACATTTTTAAACTGTCTAATGACATATTATACTAAAACTTATTTTTTACTAAATATACAATTACTTTTTTTTCAACTGCAGCTACCACTCATCCCTCTCACCCAGAGGACTCTTTAACCAGCAGCAGTGGAATCGTCCCCGGTGAGCCCCGCTTTCACCCACACCTGATTTCTGTGCAGACAATTCAAGACCCGTTTTAGATAAAGAAAACACACCTGATTTGTAAGAAATAACAGCAGACAAACAAACAACAAGCCATGCAAGCTTTGACAAATTCAGACACCAAGATTTAAAAAAAAAAAACCCACACACATTAAAAATAAATGTAAATAGTTGCATAACAGAGTCAGATCACCAGACCAGACTAGAACATTGGAAAGTGTGCTGAATTCCTAAGAGTCAGAGCATTGGGCAGGATGACAGTCTGCAGAGTTCTGAAGATGACATTTACAAGCCTGACAGGAAGGGAAACATTCCCACAGCATTAAAAAAAAAGATTTTTTGATATATGAGGGATAGGAAAATGAGGAGCGCGAATGAGCATACAGTCATAAAACCTGTTTTTGTTTGCTATGGAGGAGCTGTCTCATTCAGCTCAACAGGATTAAAAGCGGGTAACCAAATGATTTCTGCAGTCATACACTTGGTGCATGCACGTGTTTTAATGTCTTTTTGTGCTTTTAGGTTTAATTGCAGCCACAGTGTTCATTGCCTTTTTGCTCGCTCTGTACGCCGTCCTCTGGAAGTGCATGGTGTCACCGCCACAACGGTAACGGACGGACTCAAGCCGGAGCTCCACTTACATTTTTTTGTTGACATAGCAATCTTGCAAACTGCCATTCGTTCATAGGCCTTTAAGCGTCACATGTGTGGACTTTGTATCACAGGTCATCAAAAAAAAAAAGAAAGACACATGACTTTGTTTCCATTTCATATTAAAAAAAAAAATGTTTTGGTCATGTGAACGCACTCATTTGTGTTTCCCTTTTCAGAAAGCACAGCAAGGTGAGGATGAGAGTGAAACAGAGGACGTCTTTGTGAGGACTCGATTCCAGGTTTGAGTGTCCTGCGTCTGAAAGGTCAAACTTTTGATCTCAATGGTGTGGACTAAAAATCTGAGAGCAGAAAAAAAAAATGTATAAAGGCACCAGAGTGACAAAATGCCACAGCGGAAGATCCTCCTCATAGATCCAAAGATCAAACCGCTGCGTGTTTCCCCTCAGCTTTACAGACTGCTGGTGGCTGCTGGTCACTCACAAGCTCCATGTTGATGTGAAAAAGGCTCTTCAGGTCAGATCGTGCTGCTTTTATTTTTTATTTTATTTTCTTCTGTGAACTCTACGTTACTGAGGGACCGGGGACGTCTCAGGTCACGGCTCCCCTGACCTATCAGCCAATCACCCCGTCACAAGCATCTACTATGGACATGTTATATGTGTCATCTGCTGTCTGCTTACAAATCTAACCTTTACTCAGGATGTTGTAACTGCTGAAGGACTTCTGACTTTTTTAACACTTAGCAATCCACATTGCAATGTGGATAGGAATAAATGCTCATTTCTGTTACTTAGTCACAATTTGATGAGACTTCAAGTTATCCTTCTGATAAATGGCGTATTTTTTGTATCTACCTTGTATGGAATGAGGAAAGAGATGTGTGTATGGATAACAGCAGAGACATTTTTAAGTGTCAGTACCAGTGTAAAAGGAAACATGCTACTCTAGTAGCTGACTCGGAGGCCGTGCAGGTCTGACACTTTGTGGTTTTTTCAGAACCCGTTCTGCAACTTGTAAGAAAGAGCAGGGGAGGAGATTTTAGGGGAACTGGGAAGAGTGTTGGGTGGAAATTCCGCTAAATAAACCATCAAAGCAGAGATGCTGAAACTGATGAACAAGATACCAATCTTTTGAGTCTACATTTTTTTCAAAACATGCAAGGAAGATGGTTTGGATTACACTGAGCCAAGGATTCTGGGGAAGTAACACAGATTTAATCTGATTAAAGACAAACATGGATGATTTTTGCCAGCTCCATAAAACCTTGCTTATATGTACTGTAAATTTTTTTTACACACACACACACACACACACACACACACACACACACACACACACACACACACACACACACACACACACACACACACACACACACACACACACACACACACACACACACACACACACACACACACACACACACACACACACACACACACACACACACACGGATAAAAGATATGTCAACACAGTTATTTGCTGTAGGTGAGATTTCCTGCTATAAACCGGTTTGTGTGTTTATTAATGAAGCTGCACTTGTGAGAACAATTACTTAACTATTCCTCAGATGCGTTTGAGAGTTTAAAAAGAATCTGGCTTTCAAAAATCTGATTTCAGTACATGTGCAAATAGCTTTAATATATAGCCAAATCAATCATTATCATTTCCTAAAATGTTAATAACATATTATTTATTACCATACAAGTAATATGAAATTTAAAGTTGGAAAAATAGATTCCGATGTTCAGCTTCCTTATCAGTGCTGCCAGTAACTAACAAAACATCTCAAAACTCTTAACAGTAAGTTCCTCTTGTGGTGTTGTACATACTTTCACTTTCAACTCCTCTCCGCATACAATACGACATTGTTCCAATCACATATGCAAATGTAGTGCAAGTACAGAAGCTACCTGTATTTACATTAGAAAGCTGCAGACTGACATGTCTAATGAACAAAGCATCTATTTACAGTATTTAAACTCTATAAAAACATGTCAGCAGTTTTGGGTTTGGTTAGGAATGTTGCACCCATCATTGGAGATATAAGCATACATAACACTACATGACTCCTGCTGACTCTCAGAGGGTTCAAAGCTTGAATGGATTCCAGTGAACATGACCTGTGCCTCAGGCAAATCCTCATCCATGGTGCGTAAATAAGTTTTGATTTTGATGCATGCGATTGGTTGAAGGGCCGGTCCGTCCCAGAGCACCGTGACTGACTGAGGACAGTAGTCTGCTTGGAGCGGCACACAGGAGAGCGACGGGGAGGACTGGGAACCAGGAAGGGGCTCGGGATGTGTCAGCGCCGTTGTTACAGCCAGAGGAGGTCTGGTGGTCAGGATCTCTATGACGCAGCTGCTGCACTCCTCCACCTTCTGGGACTGCAGCTGCTTAGCAGTCTGGACAAAACATGCAGAGAGATTATAGTATTAATACAAGGCCAATCATTTCACTAACTTAAGGCAGGTCCAAATCTTTGTGCCCTCGTGTACATGGAATGGTGTGTGTATACAATCTTCTAGTCTTGTCTGAATACGAAAATGTTTGAAAGGATTTCTGTTGAACTTAAGTTTTTGGGAAATCTGTAGGGGGTCGAGGTCATGGCCCTGAATGACATATGTCTTGCCAAAGTGACTGCTTATTATAATGAACCAGAAATGTGAGTAGAAAACACGGACTGACAGATACGGAGTTTTGCCTTTACGGTTCTAAAACCTCTTTTGTATCAAGAAATAAGGTTATTTTATTGATTAGAGGCTTTCTGATGGTCTATTTGAACTCTTCTGCAAAACATTAACACCTCCTATGGTAGGTCATTTTCTAATACAGTATATCTGCGTGATGATTAACGTGAGTGAAACCAGGAAATATTATTAAAAAAAATAAAACAATGGTGTTAACGAGCCACTTGAATATGAATTCTATAATAATCCCAAAATAAACAATTCATTTTTTAAACCACTGTGGAGGAAGGACCTGATCAAATTCCGTGGGCTGAAATAGTTTCATATTTCCATGCTTTGCATAAAGAACAAATATGAAGTATTCTGTACTGAATGTTTCTTATGTTAAGAACATAGTTGTTTCCTGTCTAAGCATGATTCAACTCTTTCACTGGTTTGTCCGTACCTCATGCAGGAAGCCTTCTAACTCCGGGGTTTTGATGTTCATACCATCAGGATAAGCAAATATGTCCTTCAGCCTGGAAGAGAAACAGAACAATGAGAGACAAAGGCTCCGGGGCCCGTTACTAAGTAAAGAGTTTAACAAACCCAGGGGGTCTTTACGTTCTCTGGCTTCCCTAACCCTAACAACCGCCACAACGCCAAGTGGTCCTGAAATGACGGTTATGAGCCCGATACGTTGATGTTTTCAGTATTTGCAGCATATGACCAAATACACATTATTGTATATAAAAAAACATGATTCATAGCAGTAAGTAAGCCCACTTGCATATACGTACAAGGGGCAATGCATACTGATTAAGAATCTGATTATGTATCATTGTGGTTATATAAATGTTATTTCTGGTGCTGTTAGAGGGCCCCTTTAATACAGGTACATTCCTCCCTTTGTGTTTGGTAAGCAGGAGAGAAAACAGGAAAATTCCTCTGATAATGCACGATGTAATCATGTTAACGTCTCTTATGTTTGATCATGCTGAATCTGATCATGTAACCTTTGAATGAATTCTGGCCTGATTACCTAAAAACGAAGGAATTGTTTCCCACATGGAAGATGATCAGAAGGCTAATCAAGCCTTTGTTTTTTGAGCACATGCAAGTTACACTCACTAAAGAGAGCACATTTGAACCTTAGTCCCGTTTACCTTTAATGCTCTGAGCAATAAGCATGTGACAATACTGCAACAGATTTTTGTCTCCATCCTCAGCAGTGAACATGTTTTTGAAAGGCTAAACGCCAAGACATATAAAGATAGAAGCAAGATATTTTGTTAGAAAATGAATTAAGGGAATTTAGGAAGTGTTAACTTCTATCTTTTAAAATTTTTGACGGAGATAATTACAAAGACGTCACATCTCCCGATGTGTGTGGGTGTCAGAGAGAAGAAGGTGGACTATTGCATGCAATGTCTCTTTAAGTTCATAATAATTTGCATGTCAACGTTATGAAGAAGCTGAAAAACTATTCAGTAATCCACCCAAAAGGTTCCTACTCTTGTCTGGAGATCAGTTTCCAGGACATTTTCAGTGGTGATATAGTTGGTATGGAAGCAGGGATCGGCTGTAGACTAAGAAGTTACTCTCTGTGGAAGTTTAATTTAAAAAGGCGAGCCATCTATGGCTGTAATTTATTTAGGAATTAATCTCTTCAATGCTTAGAAATTATAACAAATTGATAATATAATAACATTATAAAAAACTACGAGCCAGCAGTGACTTGTGTTTACATTTGGAGGGTAATGTTACTTACATTATTCTGAGTTTCGGCCACTTAATTTGTAATCTGCATGCGCTACCATGTGACACTCCGCGTGGTGGCACAACACAAGATTTTCCAGGACCTTTTCTCTAATTTTCCATGTGTGGAATACTGGTCTTCATATTTGTGTAATATTCACGGTGCGGAGGCGGTGCTATTAAACATGTTGATCTATTATAAGCAGTTTGGGTGTGCAGCATAAGTTACCATGGCAATGTACCCCGTAAGGAAGTGAACCACCGTCGTAGCACTGACAACCCAGGGTTAAACCCCAAATCCTGCTTCGGGTGAAACAGGTCTCTGGCAATCTTCTGCAGGAATTAATGTTTCACTCAAGATTTAAAGATCAAGTTACTCACATTTTTCTTTGAGGCCACATGAGAATGATGCAGCCCAGCAGCAACAGGATGGGAGTCAGTATCTTTGCCAGTTGAGCAGAATCTACAAGAGGAAACAAAAGATGGGCACAACCAACCAGTAAAATTGTCTCACTGGAGTAAGAGAAAATTGAAATAAACAAATATTGTTGTATCTCTCAGATTGTACTGGATGTTCTGGTGCTCACAGTTGGTTCTGGTCCTGATGGTGATATTGGTTGATAGTCCAGGCCCATCCTTAGTGAGCGTGCTCACAGAGAAAGTGTACTCATGGTTCTGCTGCAGACCCTCTATGGTCACAGACTTAATGTGGGGGTCTACCACCGACACGTTGAAATGATCTAAATGTACATGAGATTATAAATACCTTGTTTCATATTTTACAAAAGACATATTTTGCATGTTTTGTTTATGAACACAGAAAAAGGTAAAGAGTAAGTAACACTAGAAGCTTTCCTCTGTACCTACCAGACCCTACTTCCTGTGCTGTAACCTGGTAACCAGTGATGAAGGCCGGATGGGCCGGATCGTCCTCGTTGTAACTCCACTTCAGTGTCACCGATGATGAAGTGCTCTGAACAGGTTCAACCAAACTTGGGGACTTTACAGATTCTGAGGAAAAACAACAGATAGAATCAAAAACAACAGACTTGAAGCAAGAACGCCAAGTCCCCAACTGATATGAAACTACAGGGACTTTTTAGTCTGACGCCTGAGTCACTTTTTTTAAATATATATATAAAATGGTTGAGAGTCAACAGATATATTATTTGCATGCCTTCTTGTCCCTTCCCCCTCCTCTCTGCACATCTGACAAACAGGAAAGATGTTGACGGTGTATAGATGACATCTGGAGGATGTCCTCTGATGACTTTATCTGACACACCATGTTAGAGGTTTCAATTTGAACCATTTCCATGTCGAGACCACAAACAAACACTTACAGTACATAACACTCACGGAGCTCTTGTGAGTATCCAGTCTGTACTTCCAGTAGTCTGTGTCCATTTTCTGTGCATCCATATATATCAAATGTATACCTACAACCTGCCTTGAACTGTCCTGCAATATTAAAAAAATTCCATGAAAATGATTGCCAATATAGGAAATGTACATACCACTAAAGGAAAACAATACAAAACCTTACTAGCAGGTAGGACCAGTGCATTGTTTCCCTCTGGCACCTTCATCCACCGCAACGCATCAGTACAAGGCACTGCGTTTCCCAGGATGCACCACTCCACAGTATAGCCACAGGTGACGATGTCCGCATTGTCCCAGGACAGATTAAAACCAGCAGCTGTGTTGCTGCTCAGCCGCTTCTTTGCTGGGGGGATTTCTGGACAGAGGTGTTGCAACCAGAAAAACAAATAGTGAGGGTAAATTCAAAACGCAATAAGAACGATCAACTAGAGCACACTTCAACCTCAACCAACACTGAACTGAGAGAATCTCACCTCCATCATCCCTCTCAGGGACGGTGATGTGAGCAGGGATGGTGGAGCCGCTGAGGACCACAGCCTGAACGGTGAAGTCATGTCGTCCCGCATCGATGGAGACCTCAGCCTGGGTTTGTCCGCTGTCCTTCGACTCGGTCCAGTTTTGGCCCCCCTGTGACCACTGAACTATGTAGCCCTGGATGTTCACGGTGTCTGCTGAGCTGGGAACAAGCTGAGAACAAAGGGGGTCATGTTTGGGAAAAGTTGCTGCTGTGGTGACATACAGTACACTCCCTTAAATAAATCCAATTATTTTCTCATTTTGACACAAATACTGCCATTAGGGTAGTGTTTGTGCCCTTACAGCAGTATTTATGCCAAGAACAGCGCGTAAAAGAAAACAGACAAGCAAATTGTCTCACTGGAGTCCACAATAGAGTGACTTGACGAGTGTTCGGGTCGGACAGCTGCTTTATTCTCCTCCATACGTCCAACGTCACCATCTGATCTGAGGAGATCATAGAGATTATTTGTTCAAGGCGTCACCGGCATGAAGATCATTCCAGTATACTTTTTATATGAAGGAATGGTATTATTGGGCTCAACAGTTTCTTGCCGGATTAACATAAAAGTTAAAATAAAGAAATAAAATGAATCGTTTTTTGCTGAGAAAGTATGATATCATGCATACATGATGTCCTAAGTTCATATATGTTTAATGGTAATTTTAGGGTCCTATGACATCAGTTTTAAGTTGGATGATTAACGGGCGACCCCTCCCCCAAATTTCCCCTCAACTTGTGTCTTGCGCTCTCATTGGCTGTAGCTCGCCGACAGGCCACTCTGCCAATTTTCCCTCCGATCTGGTTCTTTTGTTCGGAAGGTACAAAATAAAAAATGGTGGAAAATCAGGGATAACATTTTGAAGTGTAAACAATGCTAGCCGTCTCAGAGGTCGTCTTCGCCCTGAATGTGTGTGTGTGTGTGTGTGAGGAGGAGCTGAGCCTTGCTCCGACACAGAGAGCAGAGGAAAGAAGAAGCATGCCCATTAATTAAACCAAAACAATGCAACATAATTTTTTCCACACATTTTGACACAACTGTTTTGCAGCTGATTCTGTTGTCATCAAGTTTCGCAATTCCGTCTGTGTTTAAAGCAATCATTGGACCTTAGGTAATTTAGTGCCCTATTTAGTCCCAACCTGAGATAGGACAACATTTTTGATCTCTGGTCTGAGCATAGTCTTGACTCAAACTTCATTGAACACCATATCATCCTGGTGATACATACAGGTAGTGAAGGATACGGGATGTGTCCATTCTCCCCAGAGCCTGCCGCTGGCAGAGCAGCGTACCCTCGTAGAGTAGCGGGTGTTGGGAAGCAGATGATCCAGTTCGACTTCGCAGAGACCGCTCGCACTATTGCAACTCAGCTGTGACAAATAGACGAAAGGTAATAAAACATTTTTTAATGCACATCTACTTTCAATTCTGCTAATATGAATACTTTAGATAAAGCAGATTAAACTCACCTGAGTGCTGCTGTATGGGTCTGTGGTGACCTGACAGAGGAGGTTCAGTCGAGACAAGTTCCCCTGTACGACCCAGGACACAGTGGCGTGCGTCACCCCAGGGCTCACCATGACCGCCCCCATCACAGGAAACACTAAAGGCAACACACAGGAAATACACACAGAACTGATAAAGGTTAATCTTCTAGTCGTTTAACGGTGAATGTTGAAATAACATGATGACTACACCAGCATTAATTATATGTTGCTTGAATATTAAGGCCTTAAAAACCACAATTGAAAGTATATAGCTACAACATATACTGTATATTCCATATTCTGTTTAGAAGTTTGTGTGACCTCTGACCTCTGTCAGAGATGTTGAAGCTGTAGCTCTCTGTCTCCTCTCCCAGCTGGTCCTTCACCACCACACTGATGTTGTATTCTTCCCGCTGCGGGACGGCCGGGAAAGTACAAGAGGAACTCTTGCAGCTGATGGGAGCCTGGTCCGAGTTCCTGTGTTCTCAACAAAAATGAAATGACTGGGGGGGGGGCTGTCAAACTGTAGAACAGCCTCTCTGTTCTAATTTGAAGAACATTAATTAAATATAGATTTTATATTTGAAACCTTGTTTACCTTCATTAATAACAAAAAAACCAACAACAATATGCTTTAGCAAAGGGTCTGTCTGCAGATTGATCGATCCGGAGGCGGAGAAGCGCTGCCAAACATAGTGTTGCTTTTCTATCTGTATACAGCGGGAGCAATGGCCCTAATAATTATTCACTAACTATTTCATTTCATAGCACAGTAGATTTGAGATTTTAGTTTGTACACGTGGGCCGTATCAAAGAGGGGTTTGTAAGGAAAACAAAAATATGCAAAAGAGAATGCATTCCTGGTTATGTGTTCACTTACTCTATGTAGAGAATGTGTGTTTGCTTGTTGGGATCATGTGGGTCTCGTTCTCTGCCTGAATCCCAGGTGCAAATTATGGTTATCATGTCTGAGGTGGCGCACCTGAGGTTTCCGGGCTTCTGGGGAGGAACTGCAGCACAAACACACATATATAAATATATTTAAAAGTTCTTTGGATAAATAATATTTAAATGACAATAATGTAAGATAAAATATGAATAACCTACAACTTATGTTGTTCCAAGCCCAATAGGTCTTGCCTCTTGCATCGCTGCAGGAGAGTGTAAGGCGTTTGATGAGAGCCGTTGGGATGGTCAGGTTGGGCACAGTTATGGCCTTGACTCCAGCAACTCCAATGCTGAGAAGAGGGTATTTTGTGTTGTTGTAGGTCATGCTTGTAATACTGACTCCTTTTGGGGGAACGCAGCAGAACACGGCACGAGTGTTCTCCCTCAGCACCCGCATGGATGGGAAGATTGTGGTCTTATCCTGTGCTTGGGCTCCTAAAGGTCACAAAGTAGAGTCATGAGGATCTGGCCTGAAGGAGGGGGGGGGGCTGCATCTATAATCCTTTGGTATGTTCTGGGGGTCACTTAAATCTAATCACCCCTCAATGGAAAATAAGTAGAATGTGCATTGCAACAGACATGCAACAGTTGAGAAACACTGATATAGGATCAGATTGGTGAAAGGGAAGTTAAGAAAAGCCTCAGTCCAGATCACTGTCATGATCAGTGAGACGCCTCCATACTATGTCCGTTTTGGTTGAGTGAGTTCTACTCATGTACACTGAGGGTAGCGTCGTCTCACCGTAGTGGGTCACCCAGTCGGTCCAGGGACTCGGGACAGACCAGTTATAGAACTGTCGCATCCTGACAGAGTGATCGACACACTCCAGAGGCACATCGGAGGTCCACGTCCACTGGTATTCATCGGAATCAACGGACGATAAACTCAAACTCTTCTGGAATAGAAAGAAAAATCAGAGAATTGTACAGTGAATGCTGTTAAAAGTAGTAGTACACTGCAGAGTCTTTAAACAGCATAAAAAACCCAGACAACAAATCCTTCAGTGGGCTACTCACGTTGTAAATGACGGTGTGGATTTCAGAGCGGCTGATCTGGATCTCGTAAACATCGCCCACTAAGCTGCTGTGGTTCACCCACCAGCTCACCAACAGGCTTTGCCTGTCGCTGTCATGACTGATGCTCAGGCTTGGCGGCTGCAAAACTGGCACACACACACACGTAAAGTTACAGGACACATCTGGAGGAGTTGTATAATTTGGAGATGTTAAACTAAACAAACTCACCAGTGTCCCAGCAGCCTCCTCTGTGATCCATAGAAAAGATGAGATGCAACCAAAGCATGTTAAAGAAGGGTGTTGTGATACTTAGCATCCTCTTAATGCAGTGACACTCGCTGCACACACACTAACTGAGAGTCAAATGAGTCGATGGTTAAACGCAGCCTGCCTGCAATTACTGTATAAGTGTTGCGTAACGAGAGGTGTGTTTAAATGTCAAACTGATGTTGCTTTAAAGGCACAGCAAAACACACTGAAAAACACAGACGTTTGTCACGATAGTTTTTATAGATAGCACAATATTAATATGGGGCATTTCTGATTACAGGAATTACAACAAAAATATGATAAATGTCGACAGTGGGTGAAGCAATTTACACAATAAATTATCAGAAAAGGAGATGAACAGAAAACAAACAGCCATTATTTTACACAAATTAATTACAGTATCGGATAGCAAGATTTTTGGCACTTAAGTGAGTGAAATAATAATAATAATAGGAATAGGAATATAAGTTCCTCTTCCAACACAGTGTGCATAGGTAGCCTTTCCATAAAACTATACATATATTGTCAGTATACTTTTAATTTCTTTTAGATGCTCGCAATCCCTTATAAATATTATTTAAGATCACATGGAGAGATAACAGCACTCTATACATAGTTAGGGAGAGGGCTCAATGGGCTTCTCAAATATCTCCATTTTCTTTTTAAGTGCTCATGGAAAAAATACTTCTGTCCTGATAATCCTGGTGCTTTAGGTCCCGGTGCACCTCTGCCATCAAACAAGTGCAAAGATACTTAAAAGAATCAAAAAAAAAACGTGTATCAAAGCTGATTTACAAAGAATCTGTTCGAAAAAAGGCACAACGGTTTCAGGAGGCAGGAAGAGAAAGATTAAGGGCCGACACATACACTGAAAAAACGGACATTTATATATGTGTGTATACTTCCTTCCTGTTCACTTATTTGAGTAACAAACACACACATGTACACGAACGCACACAAGCAACAAATGTTTAGTTTTTTCGGTCCGGTTGGATGTCTTGCACCACTTGTTCCTTTCTGGAGGCCCTTAGAGATAAACAATGTTCTCCTCGCCTCCCTCCTCCCCGTTCTGTCCTTGGAGAGAGAGGTAGGCCTGCGTGGGAAGGAGGGGGGTGAGAGAGGGAGACGAGGAGTAGCTGTCCTCGTAGAGTCTGTCACCGGTGACCTCTGACCTCCAGGGACCCGGGGAGCGCCTGTCAAACGGCGGGCTGAAGTCTGCTAAGAAAGAAGAAGAACATGTTTTGAAGGGAGAAACGTTTTTTTATGGCTGAACTGAAACTAACCGTCACTAACAGCACACTGTATCGAGGGGAGGAGAGGAACATGAGCACACTTACTGCTGTTGGTCCCGTGCGGCTGTGCGCTGACCCTGCTGCTGAAGGGCTGGATGGGGTTTGGATACGTCCGACCATCCGGAGTCTGTTTGCCGTGCGCCTGGCTCAGCAGGGTGTTGAGGCTGTTGTAGAGGCTGGCGCTGAGGCCGAGGTTGGCGGGGTAGCTGGAGCTGAGCAGCGGGCTGTCGTGGTTCTTTGTAGGCGCGGCGGAGAGCAGACACTGGTGCTGGTGCTGGTTGTTGCTGGCTGGCCGGTGGAGGTGGTTCTGCTGGAGGGAGGCAAGAAGGACGGCTTCGTTCTCGTACTGCGAACAGTTACCGTCGAGGCTGCCTGAGCGGCTGTGGCTGGACACCTGGGACATTTAAAAAACACACATAACAATTATTTTTAAATGTTTCCCTTCATTCCTGTACCTCCACCTTCCTGTCTCTCCCTCCCCTTTCTTTACCTTATATCCATCCAGTGGTATCGTCACGGGCAGGCTGCTCTGGCGGTGGTGTTTCCAGCGCTGCAGCAGCCTCTGCTGGGTTTCGATCTTCTCCTTCTCCCTCTCCACGCTCCTCTGGCCCTCCCTCAGACGGTCCAGGTTGTGCTGGTACTCCAGCAGCTGAGCCTCCAGCTCCTCCCGCTCGCAGCGCAGACGCTCTGCTTCCATGAGGCACTGCTGCTCCCGCTGCTCCAGCACGCTCTCCTGCTCACACTGGGAACACACGGGGGTAACGTTCACGCACAGGTTATCTGTGTTTCGGTGGTTATACCAAGAGTTGTTACAGAGCCGTTACTGCAACCATACTTTTGTTTTTGGGGTTAGATATGCAGGGTTAAAGGATCAACCCAACCTAGAACAACATTAAGTGATTTACTTCTTATTTATGGGTTAAATGTATAATTTTTTTGTTGTATTTTCTTATTCTTATGTGTGCTTGCTTATAGTTTGTTTTTCCCAGAATGCGCTTGATATTTGTATTTTCTCTAGTTTTGTTATTGTAAAGCACTTTTACTTTGTTAAAAAAGATGCTATGAATAAGGAAGGGAGATATTATGGGATGGGGGCTCCTGGTCAACTCAGTGCTTTTTTATTTTTTATCATAACTATACATATATAATTCTTAACATTATTATCATCTTTGCATTATCATTTTCTCTTTTTGTATTTAAAAAGTTATCTCTATTGCCTCTGTATTGTTTTATTTAGATATCACCTCTGCCTCTATAACTTCATGTACTGATGCTATTAAAAACATCTGATAAGGGGGAGGTGAAATTCATACATCATAGGTTTTGATGTAATGTGACAACCTTCCCTTTTTTACGTTGATGAAGCTGCATCAGAATCTGTCTTGGTGTTTATATCATTTAATTACTTAGTCGAAGGTGGAGTATATCAACAAT
Organism: Anoplopoma fimbria; assembly: GCF_027596085.1. Classification (NCBI taxonomy): domain Eukaryota; kingdom Metazoa; phylum Chordata; class Actinopteri; order Perciformes; family Anoplopomatidae; genus Anoplopoma; species Anoplopoma fimbria. The sequence continues at coordinate 10,471,659 of NC_072461.1, read as the reverse complement.
TTACTTGTGCCAGCTTGGATTTGGACGTCATATGATCAGAAACTGGCACACCTGAAAGATATGGGTGTGCACAATGCTAACCACAATATATTTTTTGTGTAATGCCAAACTACAGGAAAGAGGAAGAAAAGGAAAAAGAAGTGAGACAAATGAGAGTGCATGCAAGACATCAGAATGAGGCCTACCTGTTGTTTCTCTCTGGCCAGAACCTCTTTGTCCCAACGTTGCTGCACCTGCTTCAGCTTCACGTGGAGTTTCTTCACCTCATCCACCTCCTCTTTCTTCCTCTCTAAACCCTTCTTCTCTACTTCATCTTTCTTCTTCTCAACGCTCCTCTGCTTCTCCTGCTCCTGAATGACAACGGAAATCTGTTAAATATTTCAACTGAATTCTCGTCTAACTTCCTAAAAAAAACATAGATTCACTTGTATGCATGTGGTAAAAATATATTTATTTCATCATGAGCGTCATGTGACTTATACATACCAGACTGTTTTGGAGGGACGTGAGGGTTCGGAGCTGAGGTCTTTCTCCCTCCTGGAGGAGGAGTTTCTGGACTTCATAGCAGCTGTCCTGGAGGGTCACGGCAGCCTGCCAACACAAGACACATGATCAGGCTCCGGTCACTAACTTTGTCACTCGTGCATTCAGTTACAGAAAACAGACACCTATGTCTTTTCTCACCTGCAGACTGTAGAGGAGCTGAGTCAGACTCTGAACGCTCTCTGCCACCTACAGAAAAATGTGTTGTTACAGAGTGAACCATAATGCATGTTAATTTGATCATTGCTTGTGGGGAGGAATGGCGGTTGAACCTTCAACAGCGTCCCTTTGGCGTCTCCTCTTCTCAGCTCCAGAGCCGGGCTCCACAAAGCGGCGTCCAGCCCCGTCAGCTCGCTGTCCGATCCTGGAGAGGTGGAGCTCATGCTGAGCGTGCTCAGATAGTCCGCTGTGGCAACGAGGAGTAAATGTCACTGCGTGCACATTATTTTGGTCATGTGGTTCACCTGCATCGATGAAGATCGCGTAGTGTTTCAGCATCACAAAAAGATAGTCACAATGACTCACGCTCAGAGGGAGACTCCTGAATGCTGCTGCCGTGGCTGTTGTAGCTGCAGCACTCTGGTCCTCGGACCGGAGAGCTCGTACCCTTTACGTTGAGGCCATCACGACTCTGCAGAATGGTGATCAGGTTCTCCGCTGCAGAGGGAGAAAACCCAACAGAGTGTTCTGTGTGTCTAATTTTCAAATGCCCACCAACTATGACAAGAACATAAACCTAAAGTATAGCATATACTTAAAATAATGACTCCGTTGCACTTTTATATTGTTTTCATACGATATTGTATGTTTCATATTTGCAGAGTCATCCCATTGAAGTTTGTAAGCCTAACTAAAACAGATCATTGATATTTATTGGTTACAATTGAGTGCTGATGTGCTTTGTAAACTGCTTCTTAGATGATAAACAGTCATACACGCCCCCAAAGTGCTCATGTTGGGCTGAGCTATTACAGGAATTATGTATCAACAAACTCAAGATGCAGTAGTGGTGCAATGGTTTGTATTGCCGTTCTTGGGTCACGGTATCATTTTGGCTTGTTTTGCACATTAGGGAGAAGAAAAACGAGCATTTTCAATTTGTTTGAAGCAGGGAGCAAACTCCGGGTCTGTAAAGTGAAGCGAGTGCCGAAGTGCCTTGAACTAGCATTTTTCCTAATGGGCATCAGGGGGAGACTCCTCTTGCGAAAGTCTTTGAGTAAATGACTCTACTTCTCCGTGATTTATTACCTCAGTAAACAGTGTAAACATGAGTTTATGGTCTCAAGCTCTAGTTTCATGTCTTTTTCAATACAGCATGATGTTCATTTAGTAAACAATGGTCCATTTAGAGTCAAATAAAACAAAGTAGGGCTACGTTGTGACTGACCAACAGGTGAAGTCACTTTAACTATATCCACTTCTTATATCCAAGCTATGGTTTAAACGTCACAATATATATTATTAGATTGATGGTAATTAATTATACGTACGTCACTAAACAGTTATTTTTTTATGGTCAGGTTTTGCATCCCTAAGATAATTGTGCAAGTTGTCCATCCCCAATAGAACTTTTTATAGTGGACATTTTGACTTTGCACATATCAGAAAAAGCCTAATGGAATTAACTAATGAAAGTTATTCTAGCATAATTTAATCTAAATGTCACAGGGAGCCATACACAGTTTGTGTTCATTCACATGAACATGGACCTGAAAACGGCAAAACGCAATAGGCTGCAGCCACCATTCATGTTTCTAGTTATAGCTGTGTCATGACATGTCAAAATTACTGCTGTGAAAAGGTCAAAAAAGGTTCACCAAATCTAACAGGAGGGCGAGGAAATTGCAACAGAGTGGTATGGACTGCACATAGGAACACAGTCCTGCAAAGAGGGCTTATCAGTGTTGGTATACTATGGCTACGTATAAGGGGCTTTAAGAAATGGATACAATTTGTTTAAGATATATGCCTAAGTGTAAAAATAAAATCTCAATAATGTTGCTAAAAGACTCCTTTTCAGCAAGGGGTCAGCCCTGTGTATATAATGCATTATGTGTTGTTATTATGGTGTATTATTTAGACTGTCCAACAAAATATTTTTGTACTGTAAAATGTGTGTTGAAATGCTGTTGAATGTTATAATTGACTTATTAATGTCTGCCAGAATGATGCATTCAGGTTCATGTTTGTATGTAGGTTAGTCACTAGTCATAATCATAAGCCATGATTAGGCTTGTTAAATATGTACAGTACAAGAACGACTGCAGCGTTACACAGCCCTCACCCCCTCAGTAGCCACACAGCAGCTTTCTCACCTTCTCTGAGTGCAGCTGTGAGCAGTGACGAGGCCTGTCGCGGTGTCTCAGCGTCGTTGTCCGGTTGTACCAGCAGATGGCGTAGTGGTACTGGCTCTGGCGAGCGGAGGGTTAACTCTGTGAGCTCAGCATAGAGCTGTAACTTCTCCTCCAGGCTGTTGCAGATTTGCTGGTCCTGAGCCGACAACGTCTCTGCACACAACAAACACTGAGATCAGGACTTAGGACTTGTTGTGGATGTTTGTGGTTCTATTGAAGAACGATGGGGACGCGCAGGTGAAATGTTCTCACCTTGGAACTTGGCGATCTTCTGAACTCTCACTTCTGCCACTCGTCTAGCCTCCTCTGTCTCTGCAATGCGTTCCTCCTCCTCCTCTTCCTCAGGACAACTGCCGTGTAGACCAGTAAGTTAGATGAAGAGTGACACGCGAACATGCAATGACAAACACTGTAGACTTAACACACACACACACACACACACACACACACACACACACACACACACACACACACACACACACACACACACACACACACACACACACACACACACACACACACACACCTCTCCACAGCTTGTCGTATGTGTCTCATCCACGCGTTCCTCTCGTCTCTAGTGGTGGTGTGGACTTCGTACATCTCCGGTCCCACTGAGGAGGCGGAGATGAGGAACATCCCTCTCTCCTCGTTGGCTACTTCTCGAACGATGAGCTTCTGCAGAGGGATTACGGGGGGCTTCTGGTCCTGAAAAAAGCAGATAAAACTCGTTGAGATGAGTTAAAGGATGGACAGATATGAGCTTGGACAAGATGTCTTTGATTTCAACGTGTTCTTACCACGGCAGCAAATACAAAGCGTTGATCTTTCTCTTGTAGAAAAACCAGAACGTCTGTGAGCAAGAGAGCCAGAGTATCTGAGAAAGGAAGAGAAGAAATGCATGTAGACTGGTTCTCTGTTAAACTCAAAAGATCTTGTGGCACAGATGGTCTTAAGCACACCTTTCAGACGTCCCGTGGCGGTCTTCCAGTAGACCAGCCCTTTATACTGAAGATCCCTGTGCTTGCTGTGCAAGTCCTGTTTGCGAAACACCTTGTCGTTCTTTAGCTTGGCGAAGCTCTTGTTCTCCAGCCGGGCCAGCACTTCCTGCAACTCCTGACACCTCTCGTACCTGTTCACAGTCAGGTCAACCGCAGCGATGACGTCTCGTATCTGGGCGAGGGCCCTCGACAGGTCAGAGTGTTCCTGACTTCCCTCTGTGGAAAGGAAAGAGGTGTTGTATTAAAATAATATTTTACCCTGGCAAAAACTTTTTTTTTACAATTTCCAATTAAACAACACTCAACACAGGTACATAAAGAAAAACATTAAGCATGTGCCAGCTCTCTGCTTATAAAGCAATTTGATAGACATTTTATAGAAATTGGCTTTCTTTATTCCTTAACTGCTTATTACTGCGAGTCATGGAAAAGTAAATATCCTTCTCAAGCATCATCCAGCAAAAAGAAAAAAGCATTTTTATCACTTTGCAAAAACATATTTTAGTTAAGTATGATGTTGAACACAGGTAATACTCTCTTATTTTGTAGTAATTATAGTCACTGGTTGTGTCGTAGTACTTTTCGTGTCATAGTTTTGCCTGAAACATGCAGGAAACATTTGAATCATGTTACAAATTCTAGACAATTTTGCTATAAAAGAATTTAAAAAAGGCCCCTTTCTTTGCTCTTTGTGTTGCTGTTTGCACAGAACATGTAACAGACTTAAGAGCTGCACATGTTTACAGTTAAGCTAGGGACACAGTAGAGCAGACATACCCAGAGTGTAATGTAATATCCTCTCCAGCAGCACTGGGTACTTGGTGATGCGCTGAGTGACCAGCAGGATGAACTCTGGCACCTCCCTCCGTCTCACCAGAGTGTTATTACTCTGTTGCTGTGAGAGGTTAACAACAAAAATGAGTACCAGTTCAATTTTAGACATTTTACTGTAAACCCCTTAGTTAAAAAAGCAGAGGAAGTGTAAAATCGGGAGCTTACTTTGACAAAGTTTTGTAGTTTTTTGTTCTGTTGCTGCAGCTCTTTAAAGACATTGACAGCCTCGGTGTGATGGCTGCAGAACTCTCCGTACACCTGCTTCATCTTCTCGGCATATTCATCTGAGAACTGAGCGAGAGGCCGATCAGAGACATGTATCTTTGGCAGTTTTATGTGCACAATATTAACTAAACCGACCTGCTGGAGCAGAATGTCTCCGATCCGATGAATGAGGTAATTTCGGGGGTTCTCGGGTTGGGCCGCGGCCTGTCGGCGCTCCAGCAGCGCTCCAAAAAGGTTTTTGTGAAAGAGCAGCAGGGGGTCCAGGCAGGGGAAGATCCGGGCAACGCAGTCCCAGTCGAGCTGCAGCTCCTCCAGCATGCCTCTCCGGAACACCCCAGACATGACCGTCAGGGTTTGAATGTGGTGCAGCTCCGTCTGCATCAGCTCTATGTGGGGGTAAATGAAGGTGGATTATGGGATTACTCAGGCAACCAATGTCTGTCTGAATCCAAGAGGAACAGCAGGTGGGCTCATAACTGCTTCAGTTCCTCAAAGGTATTTAGATCAAGTCCAAGTCAAGTCACGTCTCCTGTGAGTCTTTGGCTCCGCCCACTGAGGTTTGACTCAGCCAGTCGCTTGGTTTAGAAACACAGATGCAGTACGCACAACGCATAATGCTCATATGAAATGCTTTATTAAGAAGAAATGTCCCACCGTAGATGACTTCCTGCCGTTTAATGGTGTGCCTGTCATGCTGCCTGCAGAACTCCGGGCTGACCACCAGACTCCACGACTCCACCTCGAGTCCCAGCAGGTCAGCTGACAGGCCGCTCATGAGAGGAGCGTTGACGGCGTCTGTGGGGACAGAAATGATGATGATATCTTTCTTTTCTCTACCTCAAAAGAACTATCTCACGTCCCCAGAATGTTCAAAATGATGTTGCTTAACTTCTATGTGTAAAACAACATAGAGACCCCAATCTTTGCATATCTGCACTGGCAACCAGCAAGATTCAGAATTGATTTGAAGATTTTACTGATTTGTTTTTAAAGCGCAGAAAAGCCAAGCCTCCTTCTTTATTAATGGACTCTTTATGAAGTCGACTTGGTTGTTCTTACGGACAACAAGCTCAAGACTGTATGTCAGACGTTGGAACTACCTGCCTCAGGAAATTAAGCTAACCAATACAGTTACTTCTCTCAACACCCATATAAAAACACACTTTTATAAAAAGGCTTTTATGTGAATCACTCCCTAGGCACCTTTCAGTTTAGCAAAGTTTTGAACTGTTCTTAAAAAAATGTTTAACCTTTATTTAACCAGGCAAATTGTATCTCTGTTTGTTGGTGTGTGTTTTTTTCTATTTCACATTGTTGCTGCCTTTTGTTTCATTGTATGAAAAGCATTTTGTGAACATTATTTTTAGAAACGTGCAAAACAAATAAAAGTTATTATTACTGTCATCATTAATATCATTATCAAAATCTGTAGGAACCAATTATTTGATGTTAGTAATTAGTTATTTTATTCATAAGTAGTATTTTTTTAATATTCTAGAGGTTTGCTTATTTAGGTGAGATTTTTTCATTAAGTCGTTTAGTTTAATTGTTTTTTGGTGTTAAGTATACTTAGTTTTTTGGTTTGTTCGTTTGTATTCAAATTGGGTAACAACTAGGGTTATATATATGAGTAGGCAGGTACAGGACCAGCATGTAAAGGGTTGGGCCTATGGTTTTTTACCAGAGCAGGAGAGTCAGCAATAGGATTTTTTTTTTTGTTCATTCGTTTGCTTGCTTGTTTTGTTTTGTTAAAATAAATCATGAGAAACACAAAAACCCATGGTGAGTCAGTGGCCCTTTGATTTATGTTTGTTTATGATTTTTCCGACAAATGGCCACTACATTATCATTGTCATTATTACTATGAATCAAAATCCACTCTACAGTAATGCTCAATGTTACTTTTGTCTAGGTGTGACAAATCACAAAGAAAGCTTGTCTTTCTCACCCTGTGTGGTGATTGGCTGCTCGGCGGATGGGGGAGTCGCTGTGACCGGCGTTCCCTCATCAGACAACGAGCTGTTGGTGCAAGCTGTCACGCCGAACTCACTGTCGGCCCCCGCTGTGTCACTCAGCCGTCTGTACGGAGAAAAAAATGAGTTAGCTAGAATGATTTTCTTTTTGTGTTTGCATTGGGGTGCATGATTATGATCCATGGTTTTATTTATGTCAGCATTTTAAAACCGATTCCAGTTTGATATTTAAGATCACATTGTTTCAAGTGTCCAGTGTTCCCCTCAGAATAAAGTACCAAAGCTGGTGTAATCCAGAAGCATTAAATCAGTTTTAGTCGGTTAGAACCGGCATAAGATGGATGTATTGATGCATAATGGTAACACTGCAACCTTACCTGCTGTCTATAGAGATTGAGAGGCTTTTGGAGAAAGGGGGGATTGTTTCTCTCTTCTCCCTGGTCGTCGTGGGAAGTGTAGACGAGGAGGAGAAAATGGAGGCCGGAGAGTTGTCTTTCACTGAGTCAGCAGGACAGACGAGGAAAAAAGGACCAGGAAGAGGAATTAGTCCCACTTTCCTCTTCCACAAATTAAATACTTCAAATGCCATCGTGCTCTGTTTACGTCCATGTCGTCACCGAGTGCAACAGTAACCCAATAATAAAGTTGTGAGGAGGTCCGCTGTCGTCTTTCATTGTTTATCTGGGCACGCGGCACGTATAATGACAAGATGTTGTCGGAATGGACGCTGATCGCGTTTGACCTTGACATTGTGTTTGTCGGACATCAAACACTCGGACGGTGAAGACAAAGAGCTTCACGTGAAGGAAATAAATGTTCCTGCCAGTGCAAATGGAAACAACTGTATTGCAGCACTCACACACAAGCACAATCCAGGCCAGATCCCCCACTGAGACGGATTAACATTTAACTTTTTTTTTTTACCAGGGAAAGAACAACAAGTAGAGGGGGGAGTGGGGGGGCAATGGCTTTCTTAACCTACAACAGGAGAGACTAGGGAGGACAGGTAAAAACTTAATCAAAGACCAAGGGAGGAAACACTAAGGGAGGGGGGGAGGGGGGGGACGGACGCTGTAATATTTGACTCACTGTGTGGGAGAGACAAGGTCTTGCTTTTCATCAGCAACGCATTCCTCTCCTGCGGCTTCTGAGGAGACACATAATCATATCAACATCAGCAGCTGTAAATCGTAGTGTTTCGTGCTTTAAATGTAAAGCAGTTGTGGATCAGTCAACGCTGGAGTCAATTTATGCCCAAACAAAAACATGGAAGACAACCGTTGCCACACATCTTGTTATACATCGTCAGTTTGAGATGATCGAACGCATTCCAGGAGTTATTTTGTCACTAGTGTTGGAATTTAGTTTTCCTGTTGTACCCGCTTCCTCTAGGCCTGTCGCTGAGTTATTTCTTTTTGTTGGCATTTCGCCTTTATGAGACGGCACAGGCAAGTGTGTGGCAGGAAACACAGGGAGAGGCCGAGGGATTGTCCTGCAATAAATAAGATGGATTTGAGCCGTGGATGTTGCCGCTGCTGCTGCTCGGCACACGTCTCAGAACCCTGGACGTGGAGATTTCCTATTTCCAATGATTTGGGGATTATGTGAATTTATTGGATTCAGAGTTTGATAAACAATAGCTGTAGTGCAGTAACAACACAAGATTGACAGATTTTCAGTTCAGGAAGTTTTAATTGTGTTCTTGAAGGCAACCTGTGGAGTTCTGACCACTGGTGGTAAAGGATGCTTACAATAAGTTGAGTGCGCAGTTGGTTGGTTCAACGCTGTTCTGCTGACATTGCGCCAACAAAAGTTAAAATGCACATAGATGTAAGCTAGAGGGACATTCGGAGTGCGCAGACGTCCGACAAGGCTTCCATAAGTGAAAAAAAATGTGTGTATCTGCCGTGTGATTTCGAAGCTGCGCCAAAATCGAATGGGTTCTTCCTTGGCCCATACTTCACCCTTTTCCACTAAAGTATCATTTTAAATATTTAAAGAATTGGCTTAGCAAATGATTTACGAGGAAGGGAATGCACTCAACACATTCGTTCCAGGGCACCTTTCTTTTAAAATACATGTCTTTTAACCGCATTTTCATCGATTACAGCAAACAGGTTCTCCAGAGATATAGCACTTGTGCAGAGTTTTAAGGATTTGCGAGAGACCATCATTTATAAAGGACATTTAAAACTGAAGCAGCAGAGGCCAAGATATTCTGACATTTATTCCTCAGTATAGATCAAGCTCCATCTATGGCATCTTTTTGTTACAAATGTACAGTCTCAATGTACGTTATTTTCTCCTCCCCAGCCACAGAAGATGTTATTAACCCATTTTTACACACTGAGTTACGCTCAGTATGACTTACCTATATGTGTATAATTGGTGGAGAAAAAATACTTTTCTCCTTGTTTGACTCGTGAAACAATTTGAAACATTTGAAAGAATCTCGGGCACATCCTTTCAAATATTTCAAAAGGAAGCCACATTGATTGTATGTGGGTTGTTTTTAAACAGGGGAATATTTCCTTTAAACTTTTATTTGAAATAATTCATTATTTTAGTTTGAGATGAAATGAAGTGCGTGATGTTGGTGGTTACCTTCCCACAGGCTGCCACAGACTCTCGACAGCTTTTATGGACATTCAGGAAACAGCCTACGGACAAACACAATGAAATCCCAGTTAATTTCATCAGACAACATCTCTGGATTCAGTGTTCAGATGGCTGCCAAGCTGCCATGCTCCTCGCCAACAATGCTGAGAGGAAGAAAAACTGACTTCAACATCAAGGCGGCACGTGCAAAGAGCTTTTTACACAAACCCTAAAACAAATCAGCCACCAAGGAACATAAACACGATGACAGCGCTGGCAGTAAAACACTCACTGGAGCACTGCAGCAGCTCCTTCCCAGAAACAGACTTGTCGCAGGCCACACAGAGAGCGGGACCGGATGGAGACGTGGGGACAAACTGGTGTCCGTTAGAGGCTCCTGTCTTCTCCTTTCCCTCCTTCACCTCTTTCCCCTTCACCTGAAACGCAAGTCGTGACATTTACAAACGTACTCATTCAGCTGACGTTTACTGCAGTCAATGCTGCTAGATCAAGTTAACCCTCGCCGTAGAAATAACAGGACTCTGAGCAGGCACAAAGAGGCACGCAACGGTCATCGTCCTGCTGAAACGCACCTGTTAGAGTGGAGTGAGTTGTGGATAAAAGGGGCCCCTGAGTGAGCGTTTGTGTTTACTTTGTTAAAGTCCAAGGGGATGGCTGCTGTTGTGGCACTTCGTCCTTAGAGGGGTGTGCGTTAGGGGGATTCCTTTGTCCATGTTTATTTTTTCATCAGACTCCAAGAGTGTGTGCTTGTTTTTTTGACCCTCCATGTGCATTGTGCGTCTGCACATACACGCAAACATGTTCTTGAACACATGCGCACATGTTTATAGGATTGTACTATGGAATGTGTTTTGGCTCCTTTCTCTGTGTGGCGGGGAGTTGTGTGTGGGGGAATCTACGCCTTATGTAAGAGGATATTTTCACTGCGTCCCGTTGCTAAGACCTGAGGAGAGGGGGATTTTTTTTTCTACTCTCCCTCACCAAATAAAGGCACCGCACGCAGACAATGGGCTCCCCAGCACAGGAATTCTGACCCGGCCTGTCCCGCCGAAGGTGGTAAACCTTTTACTGCGCTACTGCGGGGGGGGGGGTTCTTTCAGCTTTCTTAAATCACAGTTTTTAAACACACGTAGAGCGGTGAAATCTTAGATCACCTTTGTCTTGTTCCGAGTGCTGGACATCCTGCTCTTGAGGAAGCTGAAGGTCCGGCTGACTTTGTACTTCTCCGACTCGACCTTCGACGGGATTATGTACTTGTCCCACTCCTCGTCCTCGATCCTGTTTCGGCGTGAACACGTCAGTCAGCAGCCGTCGCAACATAAAAGCCCAACATGCACACGCTTTCTAAAACTAACACTTTAGTACTTTTAATATACTAACAGTTAGATTATCAGGTACATTGGTGTCATGCTGAAATTAAGGAATGTCCAGACGGTCTTCCAGGACCCCTGGTCCACAGACTATTACTCTTAACAACATGCTTGGCATGCTTGGAAGTCACTATGGACTCTGGTGGATACTATTTATAGTCTGACCTTGGCAAGATCCATTTGATAATGTGTCAGCTAATTGCAGCAACGTATGCTACTTCCATTACGCATTCTTGGTAAAAAAGGCAACAGAAAGTAAAGAAGAGAAACATGCACATCAGACACAGGCTGTGACCTGACGTAAAAAAAAAAAAAAAAAACAGCCATGTACAGCTGCAGAAAAAGAATCCGATTGGTTAATGGATGAGTCAGGGAATGTTTTGTTTTTTTACGGCGGGGGGTTAGAGTGAGTTAAGCCACACGTGCATGGATGCGAGGCCGTTCTGGCGAGCACATACTCTTTGAGGAACTCTGTGAGGGTGAGGTGTTGGAGCGATGCGCCGCTCTCCTCCTCCGCTGACTGGGCCCGCTTACGGAAACCCAAAACCCTGCGTGGACACGACACACCTCAGACTGGGTCGTAATGTTTCGGCTCATCAGTTAGTGTGAATGATAATATGTGTGAGGCATTTTAAGAGTCTACAAACCCAATAAGTGGATCGACTCATGGATGTTTGTGCTACATACTGATTTATTGATGCATATAATGTATTAGCCAGAGGCCACATCCACATGTTGTTACCATTGGATGGAATGCTGATATTATGACATAGTAGTTAGTCTCATAAGGTTGGTGTTGTTAATATTGACGCGTCTATCTCTAATACAATAATCCAATGAAGGTATATGATAATTGCCTCAGGTGATCTTCTTAAATGTTTCCTCACAAATAAGCGATGCATGGTTATCATCAATCAAAAATGATGAGCGTGTAACACATGTAAGTGGCAGCGGGGTGAAATTAACTACAAAATGAAGATGGATTGTGGGATTTTATGAAATGAAAACGAAAGGAGGCAAAATGTGTCATAGGGTGAGCTTGTAAAGCAAATATTAATTCAGTGTGTTTGTTAAAAATCTATAATATAAACATATTTTACAACATGTTTACGGTACAAATTCAGTAAAAAGCAATGATGTATCCGAGGTCTGGAGTGCAGGAGAGTTTTGATGTTTACTCAGGGTTATTCTTAGGTTGCAATCAGAGCATGTTGTGGCCTCTGCTTTGCAACAGGAAGTATGTCACATCCTGCACACTCAGACCCCAACCACAGGTTTAATACTGGAGATACACACATCAAAAACGCATATGTGGGCACATTTGATCTCAAAAAAATTTTTTTTTAAAAAGGAGGGAGTTGCTCCTGAGTTGCTCCTGCACTGATTTTTACCTCTTTTCTCTGGTACTCTCAGTCAGGCTGAATGCTCTCTGCTCTGTAAAGAAAAAAATAACAGGGAAAGGCAAATGAGTAAGCCATAAATACACCTTAACGTGTAAAAGAAAAACCAGCCCCGATCAGAAAAGAGCCTGGATCCAGCAACCCCCTACAGAGAAAGACCAAACACAGCATAAGAGTTTTGCCTAGAGAACCAGATTACACCAAAGATGGAAAACCAAAACCCAAGAGGGAAACAAAACAATATACACCAGAATGGAAACTGAGCAGTTGCCTCAGGGTAGAAACAACTCCTCCTCCAGAAGATCTTTAAGAATTATGTAGATTGTATTTTTTCCAAAGCTTTGGATATCATTTTTTTTTTAACTTTTTTAACAAAGGAAGTCAAGCTTTGAATAAAATCTGCTCTTGATCTTTTAGCAATTCAAAATAATAATGAATATTTTATTTTTCTCTCTAAGACAGTGGTTGTTGCATTGCACAATGAGAGTGCAAAGAACAAAATCTCACCACAGATAAAGGGCTGCACAATTTGGGCCACAATGAGAAACATCGTTGTTTTGCAAAAATTGTGTGAAATCAAAACAATATTCGGGCGAATCGTTTAAAAAGCAAAATGTGCAGTAAGGTTATTTGGTTTCTCCCAAAAACGAGGCTGATTCAATCTGAAATTTAACCTCAGATTTCCCATCTTGTATACTTTTAAATCACAGTGGGGGAGTTTAGATATACCAGATATGCCTTGTAATTGTGCAACCCTTCATGATCACCAGTTTATCCCACGGTTCACCAGAAAGAGCAGAAAGACAAACTGGAATGCCGACCGGTTTGAAGCTGTTTTTGTACTTACTAACTTGGTTGAGACGAGAGAGGGATTTAGAGAGAGATAAAGCTTGGAGCAGAGAGCGACCGCTGCTGAACGCATCATCTAGACGGGATAAAGCCTGGCCTTAATTCTGTGTGCTCGAGCAAGATCGGCGTTGCCGCATCAAAGCAGAGCTGACACTAAACACACACAAACTTCATAGAGGTTCCGTTAATTTACGACACCTTTAAGTCCATCTTTTAAGAAATGCGGCACATGTGTCCGTTCAGCTGGCTCCCGGGGGGAACAGAAAAGGTCACAGGGCAAAAAAGGGGGTCAAAGTTTACTCACCTTCTGCTGGGTCGGTGATGGTGGCTTCTCGGTTCAGCAGAGGCCACGACGGCTTCGCTTTGGGGGAGGAATAGGAGTAGGAGCGCAGGCGAACCTCGGCTTCCTCCGGGTTCTGGGCGAGGAAGCGCAGCAGAAGAAAACAGATCAGGCAGAGCGGTAAGCAGAAGTTCACAGGTTCAATTCTAGGAGCAGGAAACTCAACTGATCTGACTTTTTTGTCCACATTATTGAGCTGTCGACAGTCTGGGCTTATTGACTGCTGATTGTCTGTAAGGTTGTGTCTGCTAGGGTGTGCTTTAATTTTTTATTTGCAGTTTTGAGTTATTGGTGTTTTCATGTGCTTATAAATGCACTAACTAAGAATGATACATCATCTCACAGTAGAAACGGACTCTACACAGGTGACCTGCTTATCTGTCAGCTGAAGTAACAAGCCACACTCTTCAGTACCTCTCGAGCCAATTAATGAGTTTATAGAAGTAGGCAATCAGTAAGAATAAAAACGTTTAAATCACTCTAGTTTAAAGTAATTGTTTGGAATAATAAAGGGAGAGAACCAAGAGGGGAGGTTTCGCAGGCGTTCTGCCTCAGGTCACATGGGATTCCACACGCACACCTGTAGAAAAACAATTAAAGCGTTTGTAGTGAGGGTGTACCTTGGCGGGCGTGTCCGTGCTGTCAGAGTGCGTGCGGTTAAAGTCTGGAGACGCGTCGAAAGAGTCCCTCTCCTCCCCTGAGCTGGATCGCAGGATGGACTGCTTCTTCGCAGACGAGCGGGGGTAAGTGTGTCCCAGGATGTCTTCCTCTCCACTGTCACACTCGAGACTAGGACTATTAGCACACACACACACACACACACACACACACACACACACACACACAAAAGTTGGGAACATACTGATTCCTGTCAATAACACATTCACATTTGTTGGAACACTACAAGGTAACGCCGACTGTGTTTCCACGCTGACTTACATCATTTTGCACAGATAAGCACAGACGATCTCGATCTTAGAAATCCCCACGGACTCAAGGATTTAATTATATGTTTTATTGTTGAGGTCATAGTTGGTGGTGCTGTTGTTCTGGACTACATTATATTGAAAGAGATGTTTCTAAGACAGCATAATATTAGAAACACCTCTCTATGAAACACCTCTAACGATGACCTCATTGCAAGAAATACATTTGAATTTACACCTCAGTCAAAAAAACTTTTTTTACTGGGTTATACTAGATTGTACAGGCGTACCCAATAAAGTCGCCAACCAAGTGTATAAGTTTTAAACTGTGTAGCATTTTGCCGGCCTCAGTGCAAACAGAGAGGAACAGCTCTGAGGAAACTGGGAAGAATGTTAGCGACCTCAACACACAAACAGCTCAATTGTGTCCGAGCTTCCTGTCACTTTCCGCACCTTCACCGACTACAATCACTGCACGAAATGTCGAGAAATGCTTTTGCTGAAATCCGTAACGGATGTTACTTGCTTGTCTTGGTATGTGTTAGTCACAGGATGATCACAACAAGTTACTAAACTGGCGCACTGGTTATATTATCCCCCCCCCAAAATGTACTTGGCTGTAATGCAGCGTGTTTGTTCTCTCACTTTAATGTGAAATATCTCAACCAAGTCAGTAGGCAGTCACGTTAAAGGTTCTGCAATTAAATAGAATAGCTCTACCTTTGATTTGTTTTTGCTTTAATAATTAACGGTTATAGCATCCTACCTCAGGCCCCGGCTCGCCTCGGTCAAGCTGCGTCCTCTGTGGTCCAAAGCAGGAGAAACTGGCAGGCACGGTTGTGTCAGACGCCTCTGTGCTCCCTCGAACAAGCGGAAGGCGGAAGCCAGGGGGGAGGAAGGAAAAGACGGGGAGGACGCGAAGGGAGAGGGGGGAGACGTGCGAGGGGACGGCTCCTTGCCATTCTCTGGGCCTTGGGGTTCTCGGATCCCCCTCTCCCTGCCGCGGGGTGAGGACGGGAGACGGTTCTGGGAACAGTTCCCCAAGGCAGGGGGAGTCGTGGAGAAGGAGTCCCAGCATGGGCTGCCAAGACGGGGCTCAGGGCTCACCTCCTCCTCCTCTGGAGAACGGTATTTTATATCAGCGTCGTCCACCTGGAAGAGAAAATTGGAACATTTGACATCACATAAGCCAAGTCTGTTCTAAATTAATGTTATAATCTGTATAACCTACTTAGAAAGAACCACTAATGTCAGCCCGACTCACCTGGTCCACCAGCATGGCGTTAGCGTACACTCTGTCTTTGCCGTGTATCATCGCTGACAGTCTGGCAGCGGCAGCCAGAGTCGGGGACGCGGCCTGGCTCTCTCTTATGGACTGGCTTTTCTCTACAGAAAAGGAGGGAGATTATTCAATGTTACATTTGGTTTCCAAAGCAACACCAAATAACATCTCACAAACACAGGAAGTGACGCAGACGTCCTGGGCCGTCGCACAACATTGTTTAGGAGCAAGAGTCCCTTATCAGTGTCTGACTATACAGGACACACACAAACAAACGTGAATGGGCGTGCACGTAGCTGCGAGCGTGGCTTCAGTGGGCGTGCTCTCCCCGCCCTGCCCTCGATACGCCAGCTGACTGGAAACAACTCCCGGTGAGCACACAGTGGCATTGAGAGGAAACCCCTTCCAACACAGTAGAGTCCCTGTGCGCAGAGGCCTGGTGCTGCTGTTAAACACTCACTGCTCTCAAAACACACACACACACACACACACACACACACACACACACACACACACACACACACACACACACACACACACACACACACACACACACACACACACACACACCCCCCCACACACACACACACACACACACACACACACACACACAGCCCCCCCTTCTCTGAGAGGTTGCTCTGTACAAAACACAGCTTCTTCACAAACACGATTTCTTGGAAAGTATTCCAGGTTAGAAAAACAACCAGCAGGTAGGCACAAACAAAAAAGAAGCAGAGCGTTGTGAGCCACTACGACCAAAAACCTTTGATGAGACAGTCGAGCACTGTTGGAGCTCTTTTGCACAATGTAATGAAACACGACTTCAAAAAATAAAACAGTGAAAAAAGTTGTGGACGTATAAATGTCAATGTAAAGCATGAATAAAAACAAAATGAACACACAATTCCATTCAGATGGTGTATACAGTATATACTTCATGTCTGTGGATTACATACATAGACTGTATCAAATATGGACGTAGTCTCTGTGACGTCACCCATAGGTTACCTACAGGCAAGTGGGAGGCCATCTTGGCAGTGACGACACAGCCTTACTTTGAAAATGGGCAATTAGTGGGCTTGACTATATAGGGTATGTGTATGTACATATGTTGTCTGTAATTTGCCAAATTGAATGCTCATGATGCTCAACGTTGCATATCAAGTGCAAAGGTTCAACTGAAAATTTGTTTTTATCTGGAACCATCAACTACTGAAAACGATGGTTTGGTGGTCATGTGATAAAATGAAGAGGTCCAGAACAGCACAGATGTTTCCGAGGTCAAAACGGTAAAAGCGATTGAGGACGTAAAGTTAACTGGGAAAGCTATGTGATATGATGGAAAGCTCCAGAACAGCTGCTAAATGGACCTCGAAGTGCAGTTGTTTTGATAACTGATCTTTTCAAGGTCAAGACGTGTGTTACATCTGAAACCTGTATAGTTATAAGAGAAAGGATGATTTTGAACGCTGTCAAAATCTCTTTTTTTACACCTAATTTGTTACTGCTACTATTGTATCAGTGGAGAAATGTGTCTCTGTCTCTTCAGAGCTGAATTTCTCGCAGTATGATTGTTGAACATTTGCACAAAACACATATCTTGTCTAAAAAGAAGCCCCTGCTCCTTGATTCTGAGGACCTCACACCAACTTTAATAGTTTCATACCTGGCTGGTGATGAACAGGAGACAGAAAACTGCATCACCAAATTACAAGGAATTTGGTGCAAAGCGTTCACTGGAAAAAAAAAACTTCTAACCACATTAGCAAGAGGTAGTAACCGTGCAGTGCCTGGCACACCAACCAGAGGAGACAGCCTCATTAGCTCAGTTATAATATTATGTTCCCAATGACAGTCTCACCTAACACTGGCCAAGCCGTGTCCTGAAACAATGCCAGCAGTGCAAAAAAACATGTCTTTGGCACCGGTCTTTCCACCTAAACTCATCGAGCAGATATCAAACCGATGGCAAACCCACTGTTTAGCTGTCGTTTCCAAGCTGCCAGCGTCGCAGAGCTGCAGCATTTGTAGCAGAGAGTAAATCAGAGCAACAATTGGCTGTGCTTCCTGCAGGCGGTGAGTGCAATAAATCTAAGAGGCAAACAGACATTGATGAGGACACCAGATGAGTCCGGCTCCATCCGCAACAAATGCAAAGACTCAAGATGAAGCACCGCAGGAGCCCGTCCCACATCAATTCTAAAGTCATGGAGTATGTGCATCATATCTCCCAGAACATAAAAGTAGCATACGTTGCTGTTCTTCTGGATCCTCTTAATGCAAACATTACACTGTACATGAACCTGCATCCTGCATAACAGGCCACCTCCGACCAAAGTCACGTTAGACCGTCTGCTATGCAAGAATCCAGAGACGGGGTCTGGACGAGGGTCAAACCGCTGTTTGAAAGCAGATACCGTTTCCCATAAACCCACTTAAGGAACTTGACGGTAGGGCCTAATAGTCAAGGTTCTGGGCCGGGTCCAAAGCCACAGCTGGCTGCCACAGGGGGCCCCGATCGCTCGCACACACCTCTCTGACCCATAAACATCGGCTCAGTGAACATTGCTGTCAGGCGCCGCGATTTGTGTTTAACATTAGTTAACTGGGGGGAATGACAGAGGAACGGGGAGCTCATATTTCTAACAAGTTAGAGCAGCACAAAATCCATCTTTCTCGCAGGGGGGAGATGCTGATCGACGTCTGCAGTTTGCAGTTTGCCATTTTCAGAGAGAGGGTTTTGGGGAATGCCGAGCAGCGCGTGGGGCTGTTTCTATAGCGTTTCACTCAACAGACGGTACATTCGACGAGCGATGTGATATTCGGAGCATGTCCCTGAGTGAGAGCCAACCCTATACAGTAGCAGCGCCTGGAGAGTAAAAAGGAGAGCCGGAGCTTTACGGACACCCAGACAAAGGCGGCAGTCAGTGCCAGGTTTCCAGACCAGGGCAGTTAAACACAGAGAGTGACCCTTCAACCCCGTGCACACCCCACGGGAGAGGGAGATGGAGGGAGGCAGGATGGAGAGTGGGGGAGGCGGGGGGCTGTCACAAGGGCTCTTTTCTAAAGGTTTGACTCTCTTTCGGAGGCCACCGGTGTGCTGAAAATGGCAAAACAAAATGTTCAAGACAAACAGAGAATCCTTATTGTTAATCCCTTAAACACCTAGGCTTGTTTATTATGGAGTATAAAAGTTTTTTTTATACTTTGTATGACGTAAGTTGCTTTTTGAGCACCGCACCAAACAACTGTCACTCCAGAGAGAGCTGGGAGAAATTGGGTGCAGAGTGAAATAACAAGCAAAGCCTAAAGGAATCAAAACAAAGAGTGTTATTACCTTATAAGAGGCGAGAGCTAATTATTTCGATGGAGGGGCCGTTTCAAATCGTTCAAACAATTGTCCACCAGAGTCCACAAACCCACTCTTTGAGACATGACACCTGTGGTCAAACGTCCCGGTTCAAGCATCACACTGCGCGCTCCCCGTCGTGTTTACGGTTCAGCGCGTCACCCTGCACCAAGAGATCCATAAGAGGTAAACTCAAGAGTGAAGAAATAAACTCTCGGCTTCCGCACACCTGAAATCACATTTCACTTCGCAGGTGCATTGTAACACCAGAGCTGTTTGACCTCTGACCAGTTCCAGATCCACAATATATTACCAAAAGTTTATACAGTGCTGCTATCTCTACTCTTCAGCTGAAGCCTGAACAGACAGGCAGCGTGTCGATCACAATTAAGAAGCAATACTACGGATAATCTGGCAGAGGTTTACGGTGAAGAGAGGCCGCTGGAGTTGAGCCATGACACACAAATGGCAGTAACTGGATCTTCCTCTCTTTATCTCCCTCTCTCTTCCCAACAATCACTTGCACGCAAGCGATGAACTGTTTAACCATTGTGGGTTTAATTTGGCACTATTTTAAGCATCCACCTCAGCGCTCCCATGACTAACGACGGAGCGACAAGCTTGGGTTCCAAGCTCAAGCATCGGGATTAACTTGACTTTGGTAAAGTTTCTCATATGTGGCACTTCAGTGACACAATGCTAATCATGATTATCAACAGCAGGTGCCTAAGCATAGGCACACATTGAGCATTGGGGGCCTCCCCTTGTGCACTTTATGGTCCATTCGACACACACACACAACAGTGAGGACTGTGGACGTCAAAGGCCCCCTAAAGCGCTCGGTCGGCTTGGAGTGGACGTCTGACATTCCCCAACATACTGTCACATATCAGGTTACATCACCGGCAAACAACCCACTCCAATTGACTGACTCAGGGCTGCAGCCCAGGCCTGTGAGTACCAATGTGTAATGGGAACAGTCTAAATTTAACTGTATTGTTCCACTGTGAGAGCGTTTGTGGCAAAGTCTTCCATTTGCCATCTGTAACGTGATGCTTCGAGAAAACAGATGCAACTGAGGAAAAAGGGAAACTGAACAGACTTGGAACATTCTTTCTGACATTAAACCACACTCGTGGAACGTCTGTCATACATATCAGGAACACTTTGCTCGCATTTTAACTGTATTGTGACTGTATTTGACCGTCTGAGAGATTAAGAATTGACCCTGTCAACTTCAAAGTTGACCCAGAGATGACTGCCAGTGTGACATGATGGAAAAAACATCAGGGTTACCTTTTTTGCCCGTTTTCTTGCGCATCCTCATCTTGGGAAAAGAGGGCCAGGAGTAGTTGAAAGGAGAGTCCGAGTCAGAATCCATGATTTGCTACCTTCAAGGGAATCCTCATCCAACCAGGCTCGAGGAGTTTGATAAATAAGTGAGCAGCAAATCAGTTTATATCCATTTCCCGGCGGCTCAACAGACTGCAGTCGAGCTCCTGCGCTCACTCTCCTTTTTCCAGAGCCCCGCTGTAGACACTCTGACACTTCAGGAGTGAGCCAGCATGTTCCCCTCTGTCTCCCCCCCCACCCCAAGCCACCCCTCCCCCTAAAATCCTCCCCTTCCCCCTCGACAACTCTGCACCAACTGTCCGACAGATCCGGGGCTCCGAACTCTGTCTTTTCTTGCAGTTTTTCTCTCTGTCCACCACTTTCTTTTTCCTGTCTTCTCTGACTGCTCTCTTTAAATCTGTGCCGAACCTTTAGGGTCTCTTAAGTCTTTCTCTCTGTCACCCATCTACCACACACAGCACAGAGGGGGGAGAGAGGGAGGCAGATCAACACATGCTGACAGGAGCAAGGGGGAGGAGTATATTGACTGCCGGAAAGAGTGAGTGAAGGAGGGAGGGAGAGAGAACAGAAGAGAGAGAGAGAGCAAGTCAAACATGGGAGTGACTTCAGAGTCTGCGGCGAAGACAAACAGGAGAGCAGACAGCTTAGCGGAGGTGAGTCTCGGAACAGGGGGAGGAAAATCATTAACCCCCCGCAAGTTCATGATTGCCTCGGAGATATGCCACTGCACACACAGTCCAAATCTGCCCGATGCCACGTCTGAAGAGAGCACCATTCTCCCCGTCTCTCTCTCTCTCTCTTTCTCTCTCTCTGTATGTTTCAGCATGTCAAAGCCAAAGCTGAGGGGGGGTGGTGCGTGGTGGTGCTGGTGGTGGTGGTGGTGGTGGTGGTGGGGGAGCGGAGCGGTGTGCCAGGTCAGCAGCCTCACCATGGAGACAGCAGTGAGAGCCGCTGCTGTTTTCTTCTTCCACGGTGTTTTTTTTTTTACTGTTCTCTCCCCCTTTTACTCCTCTTGCCAACTTGCTTAGGAGTACAGTGCTCCATTTGCAGCAGCAGCAGCAAAGGACGGCAGTAAGTTGTTTTGGCTAGAGGTGGTAAAAGTGACAGAGTTTTAAGAGACGAAACAGACAATGGCAGCTTGGAAATATGCCAAACGTGGCTTTTTTTTTTTTTTTTTTTTTTTACAAATGCACATAAATGAAGGAATGTGATTAAAAAAAGAAAGGGAGAGTAAAGGGGGGGGTTTGTAGGCAGAATATATTGGGGGGGGCATAGGTACAGTGAGACTATAGAAAGTAGTTGCTGTGTGAGGGTGTGTGTTCTTGGATGGGGCGGGGGTGTTGGCACTGTACTGGTGAACATTAATGCTGCCTTTGTGGGGTCTGTGTGAGGTTTTAATCCCTTTTTTCCGTTCTCCTATTAGATCCCTCGGCCGGGGTCGGAGACTCTTGTTAGCGTTCCTGGCGTTGCGCTCGCTGTCTGTTGTCACGCGGCCAAACTATCCATATCATAAATCCCTTTCTCTCTTTCTTATCCCTCTATCACACACACACACACACACACACACACACACACACACACACACACACACACACACACACACACACACACACACACACACACACACACACACACACACACACACACACACACACACACACACACCTCCACTCCACTCTCCCGTCCCTGGGGATCTCTACAAGCTGCTGGAAAACTGCATTCAGCAAAGCCCTGGCAA
The DNA here is from genome assembly GCF_027596085.1 of Anoplopoma fimbria. NCBI lineage: Eukaryota > Metazoa > Chordata > Actinopteri > Perciformes > Anoplopomatidae > Anoplopoma > Anoplopoma fimbria. Next base: position 10,449,506 of record NC_072461.1, on the reverse strand, counting down.
CCCCCATTCAGCCACAAACAACCCCCCTTTTCTTTTTTTTTTTTTTTCCCCTATACCCCCCTTGACCCTTCAGAGCACTCTTCCCCACCGCATTCTCCCTCTCAAACACACAAGTGCACACAAACATTGAGAAACCACACAGGATTCGACATCCCTCCTTTCTTTCAGCCGTGGAGTGCAGAGCTCTTCGGGGATGAAGTGGCCTTTGCTGTTTGTTCACTAAACTCACATAAAAAATGCTGACCTGGGGAGGATGGGACCCAGGGGTTGCATGAGTCTGGAGGTAAGTGTGTGTGTGTGTGTGTGTGTGTGTGTGTGTGTGTGTGTGTGTGTGTTGTGTGTGTGTGTGTGTGTGTGTGTGTGTGTGTTTTTTTTTTTGGTGGGGTATTTGAATTCTGGGGGCATTAGGAAGGCAGAGGTGTGGGAAGGATGGAAGAGAAAGAGAGAGGAACTTGTCTTTGACTCCTAAAAGGAACTATTACACTGACTTTGAAAAGCGGGTGCAACCTGCTGCGGCTCTACTGTATGTAATCACGGTCATGTCATTTGAATTGGAGAGAGGAAAGAGCTGACATCGAGACGACAGTGTGGGGTGAGGGGGGCATGACAGCTAAGCTCGAAATTCCTCATCCCTTGCTGAAGCTCTGGCTACAGAAGCTCCGTCTGTCTATCCGATGACGCATAAGCTCAGTGATAAAAACAGGAACTGGAATCGCACTACATGCTTCACTTCTTTGTTAGAAAAAATATATAAATAAGAACCTGCCAATCACTCGTTATGCCCGACAGCTTGGGAATGTCTAATGATGAGTTGAAATTCCTCCAGGGTCAAAATAAGCATTGTAATCCCGGAAGACTTACATGAATAAAACCTGAATCATTCTGAGTCAGGGCTATATATTTTTTTTAAACATGGCATTAAGGGGAAACATTATTCATCTGAGCCACAAAAAACCTTTGAAGGGGACCGGTTAAGGTCAGAAGCATAAGCGGTCTTCAAAGACCAGAAAATGTGAAAAATCTTTAACCAGCCAACAAACACACACACACACACACACATACACACAGAGTGCAAAATGGCTAAACCGTACAGCGTGGAAAACAACACCAGCCGCAGGAAGTTCAGATTACAGATGTCCAGTGCCAAGTGATATAAAAGCCTGAAGCCTCTGCTGCTAGTGACCGCAGCATTCTTACGCCGAAGCATCGGTCTGCTCTGCGGCCCTGCAAGCCAATTATTAACCCGCAGGATGTTCCCACTCTTCAATCCTTCCCTTTCCCCGTGCACAAGCAGGATCAGAGTGAAGCCACCTTTGGGCCGCAGTTAGGAGTCATTTCTGTCACTGCTGGCAGGAATAGGATGACTCGGGTATTGTTCACTGCATGTTGCATTAATAGGATTGCTACTTAACGCCACAATCACTGGAAACACAGAGTGACACAACACCAAAGACTCCAGAGAGGGGTGGGGGGTGGGCAAGAGAAGCTGAAATGTGATCTTGTAGTCCTCTGGGATGGTCGAGACTCGGGTTCCAAGTTCTGCTCAGGAAAGTAAATGCTTCCTGCAGTTGGACTGGCTTAATGATTAGAGGCCACTTGGATAACTTCCTATGAATATAATGCCACCTAAAATAACAACGATCAGTGATCTACAGCTTCAGGCACCGCAAGTTCTAAAATAATAACCATTTCTAAAAACAGGCCTCTGAGAACGCGACCTCTCTCCTATTTAAAAACCCTCTAAAAATAAAAAGAGATCTTTACCAGAGTCAAACTGCGATGGGTCGTCCTCCTCCTCGTCCTCTTCGTTCAGGCAAAACATCCGCGGCTCCTCGCAGTCCTGAAGAAACAGAGAACCTTAATTAACCGAAAATAGCGCGCACATTTCCACAGTGAGACATCAGTCATCAGGCTAACAAGCATACCGCAAAGAACTAGAGTGGACCCGAGTACAAAAACACAAGTGTCTGGCTGAAGACAAGGTGTGTGAGAGGGCAAGGTAGCCATCTGTATCGCATAAAACAGGTCCTATTGGATGACCAGAATCATGTGCACACACCTCCAGAAACACACTTGACTGCTCACAAAGTTGAGCAATTCAGCGGCGGGTGCAAGGTGCCAACTCCAACACCTTTACAATGAGCGTGAAACAACGCAGAGCACTGAGGGGCAGGGCAGTGACACTGGCTGATGCAGATGTTCACAGAGATTGAATGGAGCTTTGAGAGAGTTTTCAAATTTGAAATTAAATATCCAGGATTTTTATTTCTGTTGTTGCAGAATAGTTTAAGTGCACACACTTTGGGTAGGAAAGATGACTGGTGTTCATATTTGAGACATTAAGAGAAATCCACTACTGCCCTTGTTGCAAATACTCACAATTTCCTCGACAGCAGCTCCATTGATATCAGAATACAGTGCTGAAAGAAAGAAAAAAAAAGAAAATCCTCAGACACAGCAGCCATTAAACTTCAAAAGAGGCTCAAGTAAGCACAGATGTTTGTCAGTTTTTAATGATGTATGAACCATGTAAAGTCCAATTTTTTTATTTGATTTTGTTTTTTAACATAACCTGGGGTGATCTTTACCGTGCGTCCTTGATCTCCTTTCTTTACACTTAACTACCACATACATTCCAGATCAAAGGACACGGTGTATGGTTTCTCACCAGAAACAAAGCAGGAATGAGTGTTTGGGTGGGTTGATGCGAAGCCTGGGGTCACGTTAAAAATATATAAAAGGCATATAAATGTAGGAGAGGGAAGTGGCAGCGACCCATAAAGGGTGTTCATGTTGGGAGGGGAACGGTAGGAGAATCCAACAGCAAACGCTGAGAAAGGAGACGATTTAAAGTACAGGAAAAGACAACCTTAATCTTACAAAGGTTTTTCTGTGTCTCAGTGTGATACGGTTAAATGCATTCACTCAAGTCTAATTCAGTGATGCCAGCTGGCTCTGATGTTGCTCAGAGACGGAGGGTAAAGGGACACAACCCTGTAAAAGATACTGTGACCTTCCAAATATCGTCCTGTAACTAACTTGAATTTTTTAATTAACATTCTTATTGCTTCTCTCAACAAATATATACATGAAAGTTTACTGAAACAAAAACAGAAATAAAAACATTATCACAGAAAGTACTTATGGATAAGGCTGTAATTCATGATTATTATTTTGCTATTGATGGGTATTTGTTTATATTGTTTTGATTAAGCGTTCATCTGTAATATGTCAAAAATGTGTTAATAAAAAAAAAAAATAATAAAATATGCCCAGACCCAAAGATTTAATTAATGGTTACCTTTGTTGACAATGCACAGTTATTAACATGAGCAGTTGAGTCCATCGTGTAAATGAGCCAGATTTAGCCATACAGGCTACATTTGTATCTGTATTATCCAATGTTTTTAAAGCCTGCTTATAAAGTGCTGAGTTATTTTCACAAAAGTTGTCCTACCTGTCTTAGGCCAGCTGGTTAGACAGCAATTCATGTGTGAGAATATAATAGCGCTGATGTACAACTTTGAGGCCTCGGTAGTAAGATTGTTCCTAGAATGTCTCAAATTTGCAAATTTGAACTGAATTCTGTTCACTACTTTTTATATAACTTTTGTGTTGAGTGTAACTTTCTTATCTATCTATTATTATGCCCATATATTTAAGCTCACACACTATTGATCGTCTTCAAGATACATACAATATTTTTAAGACATCATACAATAGTTTTGCAGACATTGAGGTGTAAACATGAGTTTGTTAACCAATTTAAGATATTGACCCTTGAAGCTGATAGTTCTCAGATGCTTCTTGTTTTTTTCATGTAGATATATGAGCTATCACCAGCATAAAGCTGACAGGTTACAGAAGGCAGACACACTTCAGGTAAGTCACTAATATACAAACTAAATAACAGAGGTCCCAGAGCTGAACCTTGAGGTACATCAACATAATTATCAACCATTGTCAGGTTGTATGGTCCATACAAACACATAGTTTTTTGTCTGTAAGGTCTGAAAAATTGATAGTTTGATTAACCACACATCCCTTGTCCAAATTTAGCCTTAATATTTTCCATAAGAAAACAATTTGCAGTTTGAGAGAAGTTATGTTTTTTATTAAGATGGAAGTAGCAGTCAAATGTGATATCATCTGTTCTGCAATTTTTAATAATGCCTGAAGGATACTGATGGGTCTGTAGTAACTAATGAAAATATGTTTACCTGATTTGAACACTGGTGTGATTATTGAAGTTCTCAAAACTCATAAGGAGGAAATAGTGCCCCCTCATGAGTTTTGATATTTTTAAATTTAAAATCTTATTTTCAAGGGACTCCTGCTCAAGACGGCAACATTTATACTGTGTCCACTCCATCCCGTTCACATCCTTTGCTCTAAACTGTGAATCATATTCACATAGGATACCAGAATTCTATTTTATGTTTTTTTGCAACAGCCTGATTCCTCCACAACAATCTTTGACTTTGATTTTCTCTTTTCCCTACCTTATTGATTTTAGACTTGCAATACCTCAAAACACCACAGCAGGGCAGTCAATTTACACAAAATCGAGCCTCAAACCAACAGAACCCCCAAAAAAGTAGACCACTGTAACATACGGAAAAGAGAACAATGGAAGGTTTAGTTTAACTAGGCCTCTCGAACAGATTAGGAATGTATGTATGATACCGTTTTCTGTGGGATCATCCACCAGCTCTTCCTTCCCTAAGATGGTCTCCACGCGTTCCCTCCTTAGAGCTTTGATCTGTGGGAGGAAAGGCCATGTTTAAGTAAGAAGATGCTGATGTACTGTGTCAAATGTACAGATTTTGACTCCATGCTTACCTAACTGGCTTTATTCTAATGAAACATTACTAGCAGAATTGTTTATGTAAATGTGCTATTTCAATTGCAAGTATATTTGCACATCTGATCATGATTGACAGTGGTCTGTTTTAATCCTGTGTAAACTTACAGTACCCCCATTGGCACCAGTAAACACCGATAAATCAAACTCACCTCTCTGAGGAAGTCCTCATCCCTGAGCCGGTCCCTGAGAAGAAGGATGTCAGCGTGCCGGCTCACCTCTGAGCTCCACCGCAGGTTCTGTCGGACAGTCAGAGTCAGGTTCCCCGTATCGTGGCAGAACCTCAGCAAGCGGGACCGGTCCGCCCACACCTGGGACAGACCTGCTGGAGGCGTGGCTAAAGGGTTGGGTGGGCTGTAGCACAACAAGTGCGTTAGTTTAATCCCCACCAAAGCGATAGAGAGACTTTTCAAGCCATTCAAATATATATACAAATCTCTGAAAGCACCGTCACTTAGCGCAGATGGCAGTCTTCTTGTTTTTCAGGCCACATAAACAGCCCTATAATGGTTTGCTCAAGATTTATGGATCCACATTGAGCCTGACTGATTGGGCTCAACACAGAGTTTGACAGCTAATACTAACAGGTGTTAAATGTGTTCATAAAATGTACTTCAACGAGTATATTAACAGTATTCCAGAGATCTAAAGAATGCAATGTGTGGAGTTTGCATGTTCTCTCTATGCGTCAGCTCTGTGATTGACTGGCGCCCTGCCCAATGTGTACCCAGCTGGGATCGGCTCCAGCCCACTACGACCCTCTTAAAAGCATATGCAGTTATAACTAATGGATAGATGGGGTTGTATCTACATCTGAAGGAAAGCCTTCCATCACTGCGCGTGTATGGGGAAACTCTGCACTGCACACAGCGAGACAGTGATTCTGAATCTTACTGTGTGAGAAGCTCCAGGAGCTCGGTGTTGGCCGCCGTCCGTGCCAGCTGCAGCGGTGTGACTCCCTCTTCGTTTGGCAGACTGACAGCCATCAGACCCCCCGGCTGACAAAGCAGTAGCTCTGCCAGCCGACACAGACCCCACCGCACAGCCAGGTGGAGGGGAGACTCCCTGAGAGTGGGCTCTGGAGACGAGGGGAGAAATATAATAACGTGAAAAAATGCAACTGCAGAGATGAAGGAAAAAAAAGTATGCAGTGGGATGTAAGACAGCTGCTGAATGGAAGGGGGAGGTGAGATTCAGGGTAAAAAGAGAGTGGGTGAAACGTGAGATAAATAGGAGGAAACTATCACGTCAAGAATGTCGTCTTGATAACCACTTCCTAGTGATAATTAACCTAAATGTCAATGATTGATTTCTTCTCTCGCACCACGCTGGATCTCTCTGCTCCACTGACCCACTTTAAGGCAGTTAAAGACTTGCGACAAAGTGGAGACAGCTTCTTATTGCTGTGCTTGACACTTGATGCAGTCCTGCAAGATCTGTATCCAGGTAATTGGTCTGCATCAAATCAGCTACATTCAAGCAACTGGTAAGCTTGGAAAATGTGCAGTTGCATCTCAAATGGGGCATTAATTGACCATTATCTTCATGTATATTAAGCTCTGAACATTTCTCTAGGTTAAGCATATTATTATTATTATAAAGGGAAAGAAAACAGAACATTTCAGCCGGATCAAGAAAAATAGACAGATCCTCATGAGAGCAGCTTCCACTGGATGGACAAAGTAATAGAAGCAGCTTACAATACTGCATAATAGCAGTCTATAACAATTTAGTGAAGCTTATAATACTTCTTCCTCTATTGAAAGTGTGTGTCTACCTTAACCACCGCTCCTTTCACCCTCACCCTTTAACATTGCAGCGTTTTGTGACTGGTTAACCAGACATTCAGACTTGGACAACAATTAGTCGCAGACTGCAGTGAGTCACATTACCTGAATGGCAATATGCAGTGTCTGCCAGCCACCGTTTTCAAGGCAACTTACAGAGGAACAAAGAGGCCAGAGGGATGCGGTCTGAATCGATTGTGCGTCAGTCACTAACAGTGCACAAAATGTGGCAAGAGGAAGAGAGAAAAAAATCCCAGAGAAAACAGACTAGTAAAGAGAAACACTATTTACACGGTCTACACTGACTGATGGACTTTTAATGGGTATTACTTGTCAACAGCACAAACTGTAGCCTCAAATATGAAATACAATCAACAGCTGGTTTAAACACTCATCAAAAACATACATCACAATAGATGTTTGCCACAAAGGAGCTATTTCTGTGTGTCATAAAATAAGGGCATATTTACACATTGCGGTTGTGTGGGATTTACGTGGGATCTTTCAAATACAAACTAAACTGAAACAGTTTTATTTTACTTATTTAAAGATTATATTAATGTTTGCCTTTTGTATTATGGTGGGCGAGTGTTCACACACATCAGGATGACAGGTAGAAAAAGCCCCTTTCAGCTGTTTTCAATCTCTGGGCTGGGACCCACTGGTCAACCTCAGAGCGCCATCTAGTGGGTCGCAGAGGTACTGTCAGACGGTTAGATTATGTTTTTTAAAATGTTCTTTTGGTAATTTAAAAGCTGGTTGATGTCTTATCTTAATGTGCTTGGTCATTGCAGCTGACAGTGGCAACAATATATTCACCGCTTGTCTGTTCTCCTTTTTCACATGTTTCAGTTTTTTCTCATTTATCTGAATTTATCTGAATTTTTGTTTATATTTATAAAATCAGAAAAGGGCCTTAAGTTACAAAAGATTGAGAACCCGTGCTTTATAGTACACAAACAAACAGCAACCGGTGAAACCAAACGCAGCTTTACAGGTCTGAAAGGCTTTGGTTCTTCAAAATTCCATTTCTCTCTTTATCCGAGAATATTCTGCATCAGGGCGCAGGCTTTGTTGAGCTATAAAGACATCACAAAATAGAACTTTGCCAGCCTTAATAAAAATTTGAATGCTAAATTTTTCATGGATGCACTCCACAGAGAACACCATGATTCCAAGCTCCAATAAAGTTTTTTTTGACAGAATGGGGTTAAGTATCTCCAGTTTTTCCAGTTCCTTTGAAAATGCAGAACATACTATAAGGAAACGGTACACAACAAAGGAAATGTATTGACTAAAAATGTATAATTTGGTCGCATACAGCAGCAGCAGTGATGTCATAGGCGGCGTTATCAAATTAACTGCAGACATTTAGAAGGAGACGCTGCGATAAAACAGACTGCCTTAACTATGTTAATGCTAAATCCAGTTTGTCATTTGTGTAGGTGGTCATACACAAACACTCGGATCATAGAAACAGATGGTGGCATCTCGTAAACACACACACACACACACACACACACACGCACACATGCCCTCAGATTTATGGAGCTGTGCCTAGGGCTACTTCCAGAAGGAAAGGCTCTATTAACCACATTACATGCTGCTTAATTGGCTTTGATGAATTCAACAGAAGCACACGTGACCGTGCTCACTTCCGATTTCAGCCCAGTAAAGATGGAAAATGGGAATGATGGTGGGGGGTGAAGAGTTCACCTATCTTCCCTCCCTGTGTCGGCCCTTTCAAGCAATTTCTTGCAAATACAAAGCTTCCTAAACCTTCCTCATCAAATTCCAAAAATGTTCACCGATATTGTTGTATAATAAAAAATAACACAATGTGCTTTTGATCAACACATCTGTGCAGGAGAGCCCGTTTCAGCGTGATAGAATAATCCCGTTCTCACCGTCTCCTCCGTGGCTCCCAAGCACGTTCCAGCTTCGGGGGATATCCAGATTGGCCATGGCCAGGGCCACGCGGCGATCCATTGCCCAGCGAGAGCTCTCCTGGCCCAGGTTGAAGAGGCTGCTCAGCTCCTTGTGATCCGCGGAGCTCAGGCAATGCCCGTGGATTACCAGGTGTTCTGCGAGGTCCTGAGAACGAAGCGGTCATGAATAAGATACAGTCCGTGATAACTGCTGGTGTGCAATGAAAATAAAAATAAAAAACAGATACCAAGTCAAAACTACTGCTGTGCAACTGGTGATATTTCTTATTTTCAATTTTCAAAATTACACCCATTGTCTTTTCTTTGCACAGCATGATGAATCTGTGTATTTGAACGTATATGTGTCATTTTTACCACATTGTTTCACAGACATACGTGAAATGTATGGGATCGTATTTGTATATCGTCCTTACCTGAGCGTCATCTTGGACATACTCCAGTGAAGCCCCGCCCACCCAGGTGACAGGTGTGGTTTCAGAGCACAGGTAGGCCTGGACAGAGACCACCTCAGCCAGGTTGTGTCCTTAAAACACAAAAAAAAACGGACTTTATTCAGGGTAGATTTATGTCGTTATTCTATGATAAATTCATTGATTTAAGCTGCCTTCACCTGCAAAAAAACCCAGAAATACAGCAGGCAAAATTATTCTCTCAAACAGGTTCAATTCAATGCAATAAAATAAGCTGAAATCAATGGTGCAAAGAAATCTATCAAAAAACACACATGGTTTTTGATGATGAAAATAATTAACATTACACAGAATTTGTAGTTAAAACGCTAAAAATGCAAAAGGTATTTAAAATATGCCTTTTATATTTCAGTCTTGGAAAGTGCCTCAGAAAACCATTGAGTGTGGTTAAAGGAGAAGGAGCCATGCTTTTAATAGTTCCTCTGTTGTAGAGATTGCTCAAGCCTGCAGGACTGCCTGTTGTCTGTGTCAACCTACACAGAGGCTCAGTAATGTTGACGTATTGTTTATGGAGCCGTTTCCCTCCTGAGAGGAAGCTGATAAGATTCTGTGCCTTTCCAGACCTCAAGTTACAGACAGTGTATGAATGTGTGTGTGTGTGTGTGTGTGTGTGTGTGTGTGTGTGTGTGTGTGTGTGTGTGTGTGTGTGTGTGTGTGTGTGTGTGTGTGTGTGTGTGTGTGTGTGTGTGTGTGTGTGTGTCAGGGGGGGAGATTAAAATAGTGATATAATGTTCCTGAGTCTATCACAGACAGGATTGCAAAACCTGGGGTTGTCAGCATGTGCAGTTTAATGTTTGAAAAAAAAAAAGTCCCTTTTTAATAGTAACACAGCAATACAGTACGCAACACACAGGCACACACATATGAACATACCAGGCACTATAAAGCAGAGCATGACGTCACTCTGAGCCTTGGTGACATGGACCAGAGTGGATCCTTCCAGAACAACGTAGACCTCGGAGTACTCTGGCACAGAGTCTAAACCCTCCAGCAGTGCGAATACCTTCGCCTGGCCCTGAGATAAAGAAGAGTGAGAGAGAGAAAACACTATGATGCTAGGCAGAAACATTTATCTATTCCTGAAGACGCATGCTCATTTTAGATTAGGACTCTATTCTGATCGAGTGTTCTACATTTCCAAAAGTACACCAAATCCCCTAACAGCATGCCTCAGGAGGGCACAATAAAACATTCACCCTCAATAAAAACAGGAATGTCTTAGTGTCTACTGCAAAGACCTGCTCTGATCCCAACAGGTCAGAACACTTTGGACTTCTGATCTGAGGCAGAAGAAGGTGAAATCGGGCAGAGCAGTCACAATGATATGTGCTGATTAGTAGCCTTTAAAAAACTTTGACTGCATGTTATGTGACAGCCTCACTTAAGAGGCCCATGTTGAGCTGTTTCTAGGTCAGTTTTTTATCTAGGGCTGGGTGCAATTTGAAGTAATTTGATACATGAGCTAATCCAGTAGCTGAGTTTTTTATTTATTTATGTTTTTATGTTTTTTATGTATTGTGTAATTTCCTTTTTTGTATATTTTTATTTATTCATCTTATTTTCACAAAAATCGGAAAACATAATCATCTAGAATTTTTTTTTTTTTAAATACCTGCTTTGCTATGAGCGGCACGAGGCTTCAAGGAAGATGCTGATACATAATGTTAAATAATCTTAAAATGTAGGAGGAGCTGTTGCTCCTCTCAACTCTGTATTTGAAATGCATAGGCTAAAGAAGCCAAAACATTAAAGACATTGCTGAAAAAGCTGGAAGCTAAACTGTAAAGTTGAGATGGACTGTTTAAATACATTTTAAAAAGGATTGAATATCATTGCAATCATAACCTATGATTTAAAAAAAAGTTTAACACACACATAATTAAGATAGGGCTGCACGGTGGTGTGGTGGCTAGCACTGTCACCTCACAGCAAGAGGGGCCTAGGTTTGGTACCCGGGCTAGACGGCCTTCTGTGTGGAGTTTGCATGTTCTCCCCATGTCAGCGTGGGTTCTCTCCGGGTTCTCCAGCTTCCTCCCACATCCCAAAGACATGCAGCTGAGGTTAATTGAAGACTCTATATTGCCTGTAGGTGTGGATGTGAGCGTGAATGGGAGGCGTGTCTGTCTATATGTGTCAGCTCTGTGATAGACTGGCGAACTGTCCAGGTGAACCCTGCCTTCGCCCAATGACAGCTGGGATCGGCTCCAGCCCCCCACGACCCTTAACAGGATAAGTGGCTACGAAAAATGAATGAATGAATAAATAAGATAAATATAGATATTTGTGTGTGTGTGTGTGTGTGTGTGTGTGTGTGTGTGTGTGTGTGTGTGTGTGTGTGTGTGTGTGTGTGTGTGTGTGTGCGCACACGCACTTATAACCTATAACTATAACTAGTTATACACCTAAAAATAAAAAAGTACAGAGAGAAGCCCCAAAAAAAGATCTTAAAAGTGATGCACCATCCAGAAACAAGTAGAAACGTGATTGAGCATTAATCAGCCAATCCCAATCAGCTGTGTGTTTCTGTGTCTGAAAGTGTCATTGTTGGCTGTTACTGGTGATAACGCACAGACAGGTACATTCACAGACACACACACAAACCTGAAACGGTTGAATTTTTCAATCAATCAACAGTTTAAAATAGGAGAGAGGAGTCCTAAATGATCAAAAATAGCTTAACATCCGTACACTATTCACAGACAGAGAGAAAAACTGATTGAGGTCTAATCAGCTGATGAGAACCACCTGTGTGTTTCTGAATGCCGGGCCTGAAAGCGATGAGTCACTGTTGGGCATAACTGGTGATAAAACACAGGAACTACTACCTGAATTTTGGGCATCCCTAAAATGTAGATGTGTCATTTGTGTGGATAAAGTCCAAAAATTACTGAGGACATTTTAAAAGTCCCCACATTTGTGTTTTTGCTTAAGACATACAGCGGTGAAAATCAATGAGAGAGCTGAAGGGCTGTCTCAAAAACTGTACCTCCTATTGCACTCACTCACTCTCTATTCCATTTGGCAGCAGCAATGCATCATAACATCATAACTTCCTGTAAGTCGCTTTGGATAAAAGCGTCTGCTAAATGACTGTAATGTAATGTAATGTAATGTAACATGTCTGCCAAGAGTTAAACGCCATTTGGCTCTCTTTGTGTTCCTTCAAAGGCAAATTTTTTAAATGTGAGTAGTGTCCCAATCTCCTCTCTATCAACCTCTCATCAAAGCACGCATCCACTTTGTTATCTTTTTCTTCTTGGCAAACCAGCTGGAGTTGCCCACAACACCAACTGGACTGGAGTGCGGAAGGAAGGAACTTGGACCAGGTTTTTCGGCCTTTAAAGCTGCAGCCATAACACTGAAACAACTAGCTGAAAGTGGCTTACAAGCGTTGTAGAGCTGAGGACGCTCAATTTAGGGTATAATAATTATCTTTGAGTAACAACAAGCAACCCCTTTTACACTACAAAAAGTAAATTATCGCAGAAATATTGATTGGTGCCGCTTTAAACATTTCTGGGCCCAATGCCCATACTGTGGATAAATGGCTGCAATGCGTAGCAGTCCAAGGGAACTTTGAAGTCAGGTTTGGAGTCAGGTTTACAATTTAAATATGGAGACTAAACATGCACTTTTAGTTTCACTCCCTCAGAATGATAATAATAATAGTTAAAACTAAAAGATCATCTTCCAGGGCCTCTAGCCTGTTTTTTTGTTTTTTTTGAGTTGCCGCTTTTGACCAACATCAACCAGTTGCAGGGGATGAAATATATTGTAGAAGATGTAAATTTGTCAAACTACAGTGGACTCAATAGACCGGACAGCAATGCAGCCATAAGACACAGCGAGGCAGTCAAACCACTGAGGCAGGAGAAGAAGAGACAGAAAATGTAAAACCCTAAGACTTGAAATACAATGAATAATTTAGAGTGAATTTATTTCTTTTTCTCATGAGAGTCTATCTATTCAATTCAATTCAGTTTATTTTGTATAGCCCAGAATCACAAATTACAAATTTGCCTCATTGGTGTTGGATGGTCTAAGAGTGAATTTCTTTTTTTTTTAAAGTTATTTCTTTTTCTCATGAGAGTCTATCTATCACCTAATCCCACCTACAGGTTTGTTGATCATTTTCTTTCTTGTCACATATTCTTTGACAGAGGACGCATCAGGTTTAACACAAGTTCTAAAATGTCTACACAGCTTCCCCTGTGCCCTCATTGAGACTGTTTGTGATTGAGCAGAAGTTGACCATGCTAACAGGCTACTAATGTTAGCATTGTCACTGTAAGAATCTTAGCACGCCGCTGTTAGCATTTTTGCTCCAAGCCTCCCAGTTGCTAGCATGGCTGTGGACAAGCATTGTGAAAAACACTGCTCAGCTTTTTTTAAGCTAAACGCTACTTTTAAAATTGAGTCATTTCAACACAGCTTTTCCTCTTCTTTCATTGAGACTCCGCACATCTGTATTGACCAGATGTTGACCACAACATGAATACAATTTAGTTTTGTTGGTTTTTACAAATACCTGCGAACTAATAACCATTTTATCCAGATGTACTTTATGTTTAGGGCCAATTGGCAAACGTTAGCATGCTAACCTGCTAAGAATGTTAGCATTGCCATTGAGACCATTTTGGCTCGCCGCTGTTAGCATTTCGCAGAGTTGCTAGCATGGCTTCATTAATTTACATTATTTATTAGAGTTCTGATGAGTATAGTGTTTCATTACATGGGCATTCACAAAAACGTTTGGTAACCTTTAAGTAACCTTGACTAAAAGGAAAACAGCATTGAATACATACATACAAATGTAGAAAGGATCCAATTGACTGAATGCAGTATGAGCCCCTTTTGATCTTCAGAGAAGCATTAGCTCTCATTAATGTTTGCCTACATTGATAAACAGTTGAAGTGGATCCAATAAAGAAATATTTGATCGCAGTCCTGACTTGTTTGTTTGCTTAACCTCCTTGACGGCATATCCATTCAACGCTTTAACACAACTGGCGACATCACAAATCAAACCGATCGCAAATACTAATTCAATTCCAACACTGAGTAAGTAAAAATACAAAAAAACATCACTAGGAATGAATCAGTGTTACTGATTCGCTAGTTAATACAAACAAATGCCAGGCTGCTTTTGTCGCTGTTGTGATGATGGATATCTCCCCCCCTATGAAACTATGATTCATTGTTCAAATAATACAACATCGAAACCTTGAGATATTTCATTCAAAGGCCATTAAAGTCCCTGTTTGATCAAAGCCCAAAACATCAGTCTCCTGTCATCATGGTGCCAAATCTCATAAAAAAAATAGATGCATTATCACTTATCATTTGTCATGAGTACAAAAAACTCATAAATAATATATATATATATATATATATATATATATATATATATATATAATAAATGACGATGCTGATCTCTCACTGCATTGCAAATTGAATTGGCAGAGATTTTTCCAAAGGGATAACCAAGTCTTTGAGATGAGTTGGAGAGCTGATCTCAAACCTGACTGCAAACTTGGAGCACATACTCACATACAGAGGCACTCTCCTCCTGCTCAGCTTCATCTCCAGCTCCCAGCCACTGCGGGCAAAGGTGGACATTAAAACAGACATCTAGAGAGAGAAACAATAAAAGTCCCATCAGTGTAGCCCCACGTGACTCCTCATGACTTCTTTTTTTTTTTTTTTGTTATTCTGCCTCTCTCCCCTGATCCCGAAGAGATTAAAAAAAAAAAAAAAAAAAAAAAAACTCATCTGTGCCACTGCCTCCACAGATGGAGACAGGATCCTCTTTTGATCTCCAGCGTGTGAATAATGATTTTAATGATGCTTTTCTACCTTGTGTCAAGACCAGAAAACCAAATCTGCCCCCAATCTGATTTGAAGGCAGTGCGTACCTTACTACATCTGTGTGTGTGTGTGTGTGTGTGTGTGTGTGTGTGTGTGTGTGTGTGTGTGTTAAAGTAGGAGATTGATTGGGCTTCAGTGCTGCAGGGTTCAGATCTGCTCTCCATCAGTGGCCACTTCATAAACTGGACACAACAGCAAGACCTTAACGCTAATAAGAAAGAAGTTTCTTGTGCAGTCGCATTACATTTATAATTATATATTCATAATCATAATAGACTTCACAGTGAGCCAAAGCAAAGCACGACCAAACCGAGGGGAGAGGACTTATTGCAGTTTGAGTAAGTATGCTAGCTTTATTGTCACAGATCAACGGCTGTTGCTGCACTATTGGACATTCAATAATAAAAAAAACACGACAGTCTAGCTTTAGAAACATTTGTGCATTTTTGCTCAATGTTTTGAATGAATTTAACTCAGTTTAGTGTTGACCTATTTAGCCGCAGTCAGGCTCTTTTACAGGGCTACATTTCACCACTCGACCAGGGTCGACGTGTTAGCAAACTTATCACGTCGTGAGAAACAGACATGTTGGGAAAGAGTCATCAGCTAACGTTACTCACAAATGGGTTCAATTTATTGACGTACCTCCGTTCACAGGAGCTCAAACTCCGGCAGAAGAAACACCGACGGTCCGCTTAAATTCGGTCAAGAGACGGAGCGCCAAACTCTCGGACACATCGCGTCACTGCCTTTTGTTTGCTAGCTGCTAATTCAACTGTTAGGAGCCACAAGTTGGGGAATGGCGCTCGGTCGGTGCCGCCGCTGCGTTTGGTCCGGTGTGAGCGACAGCCTCCACTGACACAGCATCCTCCTCCTCTCTGTCCGTCAGTGTTGATGCTCTCCGTCTTCCGTCTGGTCCAATGCAAATGCCTCCTCATATGTGAGAGTGAACTGTTTATTTGAGGTTACAGCGCCCTCTAGTGGAAGGAGATGGATATACACCTACATGTTGACATCTGTATAATCCACAGCGACTTCTTCACACATACCATTTGAACACAATCATGATTGGTCAGTTTCATTATTACAAAGATTTATTTATATCTGCTTATGAAACATTTACCAATGCCAAATATTATGAAAACACAAAGCAGACGTTAACAGTTAAATCATTCGAAACACAAACGCGCGCGCACACACCACATTTACATTTTATGAAAGTGTAATTACAAGACGTTCGTATAAAAACACTTTCCATTCACACATTCTTCACACGGTAAATGCATGTCCTCTTTGTTGCCCGTTTTTCAGCCACATGGAGTTAAAACGCCAGAGTGATTGCGACCATCGGGTTTGTCAGTTTCTTAAAACCTGTACCAAAATATTTCCTGTTTGGGTTAGCCGTCGTGACAGGAAGTTTGTGTGTCTGATTGTTTCGAAAAGAGTTTTTTAGAGTTGTGAAGGCACTCTAACTCAAGTCTAAAGCTCTCCCCCTACAAGCCTCAGGTGGCCTGAAGCTGTGGTCTGGAGATGCTCGCTTCTCCCTGGGGCAGGCCGTTTGCCCTGCTGGTGCCGGGACACGGCACCTCCATCCTGGGGAGGGCGGAGGCGAACATGGTGTCCAACATGCCAAGCACCTCCATGAGGTCCTGTTGGTAGTCTATCTCCCTCTCCAGCAGCTCCTGCAGACGCAGCAGCTGTCTGTCCACGAAGGATGACTGGCCGATCACCTTCTGGTAGATGTCCAGGATCATCTCCGTCGCAGTCACTAGCACGGGGGCGAACCTGGGGTCGACCAAGTTCCTGGAGGAGACGCAGAGAAAGTTGAAGGATATGTGCAACATATTTTCATGTAAAAGCTCCCAAATTTATTGCATCTAGCAACACGTTATGTCAAAACTCGGTTGCTTGAACGTTGACAGCTTTTTTTTCTCCCGATTCTTACCCTATGAGGAAGTTGAGCAAGCGAGAGAGCCCCTGTTCATCCCGTCCCGCCAGAGCGTTCTTTAACGTTCCTCTTCGATCCAGCTCCTTCATAACAGCCACGGTGATCTCGGGCTTCCTCAGTCTTGTCCATGTCTGGAAATACAATTGAATATGCTTCGTTAATCAAAGTTCAAATCAAACCACTTTCTTGCAACTTTGCTTTTTGTGTCCCGCTTTCGAATTTTCCGAACAGCGAGTTCACTTTGTACAACACGGCAACAGGAAAGTAGCAAATCGCTTTGTATGTCAAATTGAAAAAAGAACGACAACTTTGAAACTGGAAGGAAATTCAAGAAAATTACACTAGCTGATTTAACATTTAATGTTATTAAA
The DNA here is from genome assembly GCF_027596085.1 of Anoplopoma fimbria. Taxonomy (NCBI): domain Eukaryota; kingdom Metazoa; phylum Chordata; class Actinopteri; order Perciformes; family Anoplopomatidae; genus Anoplopoma; species Anoplopoma fimbria. The sequence goes on along the minus strand of NC_072461.1, from coordinate 10,432,249 downwards.
TACATAAAATGCACACACCTCCAGAGCCGTATCCAAGGCCTTCGTCACATTAAATTTCTTCAGCTCCTTGTCGTATTTGGCCAAATGCTGTTTCACTGGCTTGCTGATGAGATAATCGTTCTGAAAGAGGAAACAAAGATATTAATCAAAAACAGTGCAAGAGAAAAGCCTTACATAATAATGCATAAAATAAGGGCATCTCTTGGGGAATAATCACTCAGCAGATTAAGTCCCGTCTTATGCATGTTAACCACGTCTGAACGTACCTGTTTGAGTGAGTAGTTCTTCCCTTTCACAAAAACACGATATGACGGTCGTCGCCTCTGCTGGTTGGAGACTTCCTTCGATTCTTCGGGGCTTTTCCTGTGTTTGATGCTCAGGATGCTGTTGGTCATACCCGCGACGATGGACTCGTCATCCGGCTGAGGAAAAAAAATAATATTTAATATTTGTAGTTTTACTCGTCGAGAATCCCAGCAGCAATGAATTCAAGACAGTTCTGTAAAATAGTTTAAAATGTTGTCAGAATACTTGAGATCATCAGGAATTTCAGTCGATGGATCACTCAAGAGATCATCATTCAACGGTTACTTTCATACACAAGAACTCCAGAAGACACCATCACCTGATACTGGTATCAACCATGACTACTGCACTTCATTTTAGGACTGCTTGATTCTAATATATATATCGAAGAGATTGTGGCGATAAATGAAAGCAAAGGCTGAATACAGGAGTCTCGAGTTTAGCGCTTTGGCCATTGCCATCTTGGATTTTGTCCGTCGCCATCTTGGTTTTCTGCCAGTGAACGGAAGTGACGATATTTGGACTGCGGAGGAGTGGATCCGTGGTAGAGCCACCTTTTTATGGCTCTGGTAGCATCCTGTCAATCACAAGGTAGCCACGCCCTAAAGAATACTCCTCTTTAATGTCTATTTGACTCTAAATGGACCATAATTTACTAAATGAACATCATGCTGTATTGAAGAAGACTTGAAACTAGAAATTGAGACCATAAACTCATGTTTACTGAGGGAATAATTCAAGTGAGAAGTAGGGTCATTTTCTCATGGACTTCTATTGAATCAGACTTCTTTTTCAACCAGAGGAGTCACCCCCTGATGGCCATTAGACAGAATGCATTTTTTTTTTTAAAAAGGCACTTCCACATTGGCTTCACTTTTCAGACCAGGAGGTTGCAGCCCGATTGAAAGGGAAAAATCCCAAAGCACTGAAAGTCCAAAGCAAACGGATTGCACATTGTGTTCTGGAAACCCTACACCCCTCATCATGCCAACTCCAAGAGTAGAGGATGTACCGTTTCATCTCCTATTGATTTCGATCTCTGGCATTACTAGATTTTTCTGTTGGCTGCTGCAGAAACTGCTCCCTCTGATACACCTCCCATACAAGAGAATCCTGATCTAAAAAATGTCAGTCATTCAGATAAGGTTTTCATATCTTGGGTGATGTAATCAACTGTTGTGTTGTGCACCTTTCTACACTTCATTCATCTGGGAAAAATTACAAGAAGCTAAAAAATAGAATGTGATTTCTTACAGCCAGAGCCAGACTGAGGATGGAGGCAGAGTAGTCAAAGTTGTGGACCACTTTGTAGTTGGTGGTGTTGTACACCTTTACATGCCTGGAAGACAAAAAACAAAAAAAAAAAAAAAAAAGGTTCTCCATTAGGTCAGGTTCGTAAAAAAACAAAAAAAAAAAAGTAGATTATGACACACATTCATGTTGTCCCCATACCTGTCCAGAGAAGCCGACAGCAGTCTCTGTCCATTGCTGCTGAGACACAAACAGGTGACAGTTTTGTGATGGTTCTTCAGCGAAACCAGAGGCTGGCCGCCTTTTAGCAGATCCCACACTTTCACGTGGCGCCCACCTAAATAGAGGGAAGATTATTTTTAATGCCGTGGATAAACATTTGTAAATATAATGAAGGATACGAGTGAAGTCATTTTCAGATAGGCAAAAGTGTATAGAAGTGGTTTTTGTCCCAAATTAAGTCCAAACAACAGCCTGAACCAGGCTGAGAGACCCTTAAATTTGAATAAATGAATTAATAACAATTTGGGCACTTTTTCTGGATGTGCTAGTCTGAAAACGTGAGGATTGTAACGGTCGACCACCTGCAGAGACGAGGAGCCCCTCAGAGGGATAGAGAAGCAGACTCTCCACGGGCTGGCCATGGTCCATGGTCATCACACTCTTCTCTGCTCTGGCATCGAACAGTTTCAGTGTGTGGTCATAGGATCCTAGGATTTAAAAAATAAAATAAAAAATTGTTTAGTCACAAAAAACAAAAACAGGCTGAACTCCTTCATCTTCGGACCAAAGACTTGCCATGAGAGGAGTTGGAACTGTGAGTAAATGTTAAGGCGTGTGTCATACAGACAGGGCTGTACCTTTCTTTCCTCCATCCAAAACTCTGCCATTCTGACCTGCTGACAGTTTGTAACTGATTTGACCAGCTGTCTTTGCTAAGAGCTGATTGGCTGTTGAAAAAGTTGACGTGCCTTACGCTCTAAAAAGGTTTAGTTGGACATCTGAGATGGGCTAAACAGTCCAGTCCTTTTACTGCTGCCATCACTGACTTTGCATATTTATTATTCTAGGTATACAAGTAGTTTTTTTAAAGGTTCATAATTATTTATTTTTTTAAACAGTCAAAAGCCAAATGTGAGCAGATTTCGGCAATTCCTGTTATTTTAAGTTGAATTTACGAGCAACTGTGACACATGACGTTCATTAAATAAATATTTGTAGATTTACTTGTCGAGAATCCCAGCAGCAATGAATTCAAGACAGTTCTGTAAAACTGTTTAAAATGTTGTCAGAATACTTGAGATCATCACAAATTTCAGTCGATGGATCACTCAAGAGATCATCATTCAACGGTTCTTCACATAAACAAGAACTCCGGGATATCACCTGATATTGGTGTTTATCGCTTTAGCTGTTCTCAAAACAGCTGTTTAAAAGATTTGCCTCCATCTTACCAGTAATGAAGAGATCTCTGTTGAGTTTGCTCGTGACGCCACAGCGAATGTAGTCTGTGTGTTCTTTGTAGGTGTTGAGCTCAGTGGCGTTCGGGATGTCCCAAAGTCGACAGGTGTAGTCGTCTGACCCTGTGAGGATCTGGTAGCGGTCCGAGGTGAAGTCTGTGACATGAACAGCCCTAAGCAGCAAATGAAAGGAGACAGAATTGACATCAGTTCACTCTCACGACCAGAAGTTTACAAAAGGCCCACACAAAAGTGCAGAATACTTGCATGCAAATATTTCGCATCAAAACTATTCATACAGGCAGCGATGCAAATTTGCAGCACTTTTTTTAATAAAAGTAATACCAGGATCCTATTGACCTGTCTGTTCGAAGTAAATTGTTGTATAGCCTAAGCTACTGTAAGCTGTTTTATTGAGTTACCTTTTAGTGAAATGCTCTGAAAGGAATTTTGAGTTCTCATGTGTAAACAGTGCCAATGTCTAAGGCTTTTACTGTCAATGGTAAGAATGGAAGGAGTGGGGGAAAAAAATGTTTTCAAAGCACTGTGAAAGTATTCATAACAAAAAAGTTTGGAAAAGTATATTGATATGCAAATTAATTGCAAAAAAAAAGAAAAAATTGCCGCCAGAGTTTTAAGGCCTCAACTCTGTCTTACAGGTTAAAGGTTGTCAGAATTCTTGAGATCATCACAAAGTTCAGTCGATGGATCACTCATGAGATCATCATTCAACCATTCCAGGCCTTATTTGATAACGTTCATCCTTCAGGCCGGGACAGCACAACTAAAACACACCATCAGATGGTGACACGCACGCAGATACCTACTTTGTGTGCCCTTTGAACATCCTGAGCGCCACCTTTCCGCCAACATCGAACAGCCGGACCACCGAGTCCTCACATCCCGCCACGAGCAGCTGACCATCCGACCTGAACCTCCCACTGTACGCGGTGTCCTTAAACCGCGTGAAGGTCTTCACGGGCTCCTGGGAGAACGGCCCGTAAATGTGGATCTGTGTGGGAAACAGAGTTAGAGAGCATACTGACACTAGATCTGAGTCATATGAATAAACACATAAGTTGAATTCACACAAGAGAAGTCGACATACTCTTGTGAATGCTGTCACAGCAAAATTATGCGGAGCCACCGGGGAGAAGTCTATGCTTGTGATAGCTCCGAATTCTTTTATCTGGACCGGAGCCTGTGGGAGGAAAAACAGATATGTATTGTTAAGAGGGAAAAAAAACATGGAGGATGTGCTTTTTTGGCTCACAGTAACATTAAGACAGCGTACGGTGGAAGAGGCTCACCTTGTAGTTTTTCCAGTACAGTGTGTCTTGTGTGACTTTCTCTCCGAGTTTAGGGTAGACTTGGATTTTGGTAGGTTTAAACGAAGCCATTTTCTCTGTCTGCTAAGATATAGAAAAAGAAAAGCATGATATTAACATATAGCAAAACACTTGGGGCAAGTTTACCTCTTAAATCCTACTGACCTGCTATTAGGTACTTTTAGACAAACTCATCACGTGCAGTCCAACAATACTCAATCCCAGACAAATGTATTTTAAATTAATTTAGTTGATAAAACAACAAAATGTGGATTATTATTGGAGCAAACATACACATGGTACGATACTGCCAGACAGAATGGATTTTAACACCTTGCAGCTAGCATAAAATTGGCAATTAAGGGGTTAAAGGCATGATCTGTGCCCTGATCCACGAGGGAACAGCCGGCAAAAGGAGACAACACAAAACAAACAACGCAGACTGAATGGTAACAGAGTTCACACTCAAACTACAAACTTTGCACCAAATAGCATCACAACCCAGTAAACGTTTCTATTAGCCAAGGCTAAGCTAACGGCTTCACTGTTTCATCTTATTCGCCGACTGCGGTTTGTTAATATGCATAAAGAGCTCAATGAAATATGAAAGTTTTACGTTACAATAACCATTTACCCATAGCTGATCTTTCGGTAACGTGTTGTTACCGAAAGATCAGCATATTAGAAAAGCACCGGAGCCAACGTGCTCAGCACAGCAGACGTGGGTTAGCACACCGCGTTAGCCGCCTAGCATGTCCTACTAATCTGCTCGTGGTGATTCTAACCTTTGAACAAAAAACGTCCAGGAGCGCAGACTTACTTTTTTTAAAAGTAGGATTTGTTGAAATAAGTCGATACCGATGTTGGTTATCAAGTAAACCAAGAGTTGCTCATTTTAAGGCGATATCACGTTGCCTCTCGCTGCCCTGGAGGACGCCATGCTTACGAACGTGACGACTTCCGTTATGGATGTCAGATCTTTATTGTTCACTGACAGGAACTCTTTTCATCGTCTTTAGACAATGTCAAATGGCAATGGCGGTGAACTTAGTATTCGTACTAACATTTTTCTAATATGCCTATGTATTAATTAGCTCAATTAAGCGGTTAAAAGTGTAAAGCCATTACCGTATAAAATATATTCTTTTCAGAAATGTCTGGATTCTACTGCTTTTAAACCAGTGTAGAAAGCAGGTTATTGTTGTTCGTGATTTTTGCGACTTTAAAAACATGACTAGCCTCATTTTATAATTTAGAAAACACTGGAAATTCAGATTTACATTAACTTATTATGCGCACGTATGTTGAAAAACTGCGGGCCCATCCGGCGAGTTATCGACCTGACGGCGTCACTTCCTGTCCTCGCTCCTTTCTCTGTGCTTCAGTCGACTGTGTGACCCGCGTGTTTACACACTCCCAGGTCAGTTAACGTCTCTGGCCTTATTAAGATGCCCCAGCCTCGTTACTTGACTTTGTAGAGAAATAATAATTCCCCGAGTCACACCACGCGCTGTGGAGGAAACGGGCAGTCATACAGGAAGCTAGCATCACTTTGAAGGGCCCCGAGCTAGCTGCCTAGCTTGGCTGGCTAACAAGCCGACAAGTTCAGTTGTCATACTTTCTGAGAACCCTGGTCAAGAATAATGAGCCTTTCATTTTCGATGGCTGAAAGGTCAAACATGAGCTAGCAGCACATCTCCTCGTGAGTGCACACTGGGGAAATGAAGCGCGTTACGTTTGCGTCACAGAAGGAGCCTAACGTGAACGGAGCCACGAACTTTAGCCGACCACCTCTGTCTGATTCACGCAGAACTTGAGTCAGGACTGAAAAGTGTGCAGCTATTTTTGGGCTTCTGGCAGCTGTGCATTCATGTTCGTTTGCTTTTGCCAACATGCAAATCGACCGTGTGGGGGATTTAGGGGAGTTTTAAGTTTGACATTTGATTGCAAACCCAGGTTAGCTAATGGACTAAGGAATTCACACATTAGGTGCCTGCAGTTTCCATCATGAAGTGCAGACTTATACACCATTTTGCATATTTCTCTATAAGTGATTCTCATTTTAAGATCAAACTATTAGTATGCATCTAGATGAGCGAATATGTTAGTAGAAAACAGAACCAGGATGTCATAAATTAATGTGTCATGACTGTGGTTGCTTTCAAGTGTGTTTTCATATGACTCCCAGCTCTGTCCAGTTAAAATTAGTAATTCCCCCCCAATGGCTTAAATTTGTGTGCAAATATTAAAATTTGATGTGTACCTGCTGTTTTTTGTGTCAGATGAAGGAGTCGATAATGAACCAGGAGAAGCTCGCCAAACTGCAGGCGCAGGTCCGCATAGGCGGCAAGGTGAGTTGGAATACACTCCAGGAAACGTCTTAAAAAATACAATAAATAAGTGATTTCCCCAAGAATTGTATCACCAGGTTATTGGTTTATGTGTTAAAACTTGTTGTTTCGCTCTGTAGGGGTCAGCCCGCAGAAAGAAGAAGGTGGTGCACAGGACAGCAACAGCAGATGACAAGAAGCTGCAGTTCTCCCTCAAGAAACTGGGAGTCAACAACATCTCTGGCATTGAGGAGGTACAGCAAGTTCTTTCCAAAATGCCCGGCAATAAGTGCACGGACGCAGCTTTTTTTTTTTATAGATATGCTCTAAGGACAGGGTTCTCTCTTTGCAACTGATCTTTTAACTCTTCAATTCCCTTTTTCCTGTTTGTGTTTTACATTAGGTGAATATGTTCACAAACCAGGGGACGGTGATCCACTTCAACAACCCAAAGGTTCAGGCCTCCTTGGCTGCCAACACCTTCACGATCACGGGGCACGCTGAGAACAAGCAGCTCACAGAGATGCTCCCGGGAATCCTAAACCAGCTGGGCGCCGACAGTCTCACCAGCCTCAGGAGATTAGCAGAGACCCTTCCCAAACCAGGTACCAACACAGGGCTGTTGGCGGCGATTCGTTGACATCATTGATAACAAAAAGTTCTGCAATTTTCGCCGCAAGAATTGGCTACCCCCGCTGGAAGAATGCATTAGCCCAGGAGATCAAGCTGCAGCCTTAAAAAACTTCCCCCTCCATCCTCTAAAGCTTTGAATAATTTTAGACAGAGGGCCAACAATTGGATGCTCTGTGAGCATTGCAAATTGGAATAGCTGCATACACTGCTGCTTATAACAACATTAGAAAGATAAGCATCCCAGAGCGCTGTGTCAAGACTGTAGCGGCAGCAAAACAGCACAGTAGTCACTTAAATGTATTTTCTAAATGTTTCTTTATTGCCCCCCCATGTTTAAAGTAATTTCTGCACTGCTGCTGTCATGGCAACTTAATGTGACGTTACACTGTGCGTCATCTAACGTTGTTTTTTCTGTATAAATAAACAGCCATGTGTGAGGGAGACAATGTCTTCAGTTGATGTTAGAGACTGTTGTACAGTCTGTAATATATTTCCCTTGTCCCACACTGATGCAAAACTACATCTGATTATCTTAACCGCATATAACTCCAGTGATGAAATCAATTGATATAACCATTTTAAGTTTTAACTCAAGTACTTAAGTATAAATACAGATCCTCCAGTTCAGGGAAAGGGTTGCTATGACAAACAGGGAATAAATGAATATATGCGTCACAACAATCCTTTTGATTTAAATCAGGTATCTGACAAATTACTATTGGGACTATTATCTTGTTACATTTGTTTGTTTTTTAGGAGATGATGATTGAATAGAATATTGAAGTAATATTCAATATCATGTGTCAGTAGTTTTGTGTACTGTCTGTCTGTTAACAGTTTGTTCTTCTTCCCCTCGCAGTGGGAGAGAACAAAGCCCCCATGGTTGCTGCTGAGGAGGAGGAGGAGGATGAGGTTCCAGGTGAACAAATTTACACATCCCCTTTTAAAACAAAGAGCTGCATTCATTCTATTATTAATGTTAAATAGCAATAGAATAGATACATTATGGACTGTTCATAACAGGCCGACCTAGACGTTTCTGGTCCTTCTGGATTCATTCACATGGCTGATATTTTTTGGTTGTATTCATCTTTAGTAATTTAGTTTCATTTGTATGCCTTATCTTTTACTCACTGAGACATTTTCTTACTTTTTCCTGTGTTCCACCCCTCTTTACCCTCCTGTTTCCATTCTCAGATCTCGTTGAAAACTTTGACGAGGCCTCAAAGGACGAGGCAAACTAACAAACACCAGCAAACATTTCGAGGCCCCCCTTGGCTCACCGTACTCAGCAACACATATTGTAATTGTTCATCTCTGAAACCGCTCTTGGGCTATTAACAAAAAAAAGTGGCTTTTTTTAATCACAACTTTGATAAATGGGCTAAAATTGACTTTTTTTTTTTTTTTTTTTTTTTTTTTTTTTTTTACGTCAACTGTTCACTTACCCTCTTGTTCGATTTGTCTTGTTCTGCAGTACAAATTAGATAATTTAATTCAGTGGAATGTGCAAACCTTTCTCTTTCATGCACTGCCTCTCCTCCATTGGGATGCACAAACATCCAAAATGTATCAGTGGATTGAATCATGTAATAAAAAAAATTACACTCAAACAAAAGGCATTTTGTTAGTTCTATCAGATTCAAACTCATGATCCACGGGGGATTAGGAGATGGAAATCAGGCCAGTGCTCCTCCTATTAGGGAAAAGTACAGAAGTTGCTATTGCTTTTCATAATGACACATTCTGGAAGCCCAAATGTCTTTGAGTGCAATGTTCTCCAAAATATTTTCAAATGTTTTGTATTCAGATAAAAATAAAGCATATAACTCCTATTTACATACTGTTTATTAAACTACAAGTGTGGCAAAAGCAGCAATTGGGCCAATTATTCCCAAATTGAAAACTAGCAGCAAAAAACCAACACGATAGCCTCTTTATTGGATGTTTGTCAGAGCTATGTCGTCGTGAAAACAGCAGCAGGAGTTCATTTTTCGTCTACTGTGCTACACAAACCTCCTGGCCCAAGACCTCGTACCTTTTCTGTAAATCTATAAATCGCTGAATCTCTGGCAGAAACCACAAAATCCAGAGATTAAAATTCCGCAAAGATAATGTATTCCTACATCAGAGGGATTTTTACAGCAGCACCAAGGTGACTTCATCTCTGGCATTACCCTTAAGGCAGGGTAACTTTTTTGGCGTGACTGAATATCATATCAATGCAATATGTCTGTGATGCTCAACATGTGGCCAATCCATTCAGGGAAGTCATTTCTATCATGTTAAATGGGTTTAAAAAGGTTTGAATCAGGGGCACAAAAGCACTCAGATGGTGGTATATGATGAGTTCTTAATGTCTCTGTCTATATATCACATCAATTTAATGTGATTTTTGATAGCATGGATGTTGAAATGGTTTTTGAATCCTGCCTGGACTGAAGTGACCTCAGAGCCTGGTTTAGACAATGCTCTTTGGTCTCGGGGATTTGTTTGCAAGTAACACATTGTATTGTCTGGGACTTTGTTCACATTGATTCAGAAGAATCAATGATTCAGAAGAAAGAAACCAAGTTGGGTGACTCAAAACTGTCTTAAGATGTGAAATATGTGAGAAAAAAAACAGGCAAAACTGAAACAACTTTTGAAAATCCCAAAGACTAACTAGATCAAATTTTAAGTTTAGAGGTAGAGCAACCTATTTACTGTGCCGGCCACCAACACACACAGTTATGTTTCTTCCTGGTCCATTCAGGTCCACCTGTATGACCCATTCTGTCCTCCATCAGTAGATCAACTCCTATATTTACCTGCTCTGCATTCATTTTTAGGACTTTGTGATCATAGTTTTTTGAGTGTGAACATTTCAAATGGCTAATATTTTGTAGCTATAGATTATTATCAATAATATGAGAATTCACCACAGTCGCTGTGGTTCAATACTGAGAATATAGACCAGGAGAGAGAGGTTATTGAGAGTACATTCAATTAGCAGCAGATTCATGAATAATGCTATTTACGCGTTTAAGGAACTGAAACCTGAAACCAACTATTTCTGTTTGAATGACCAGACAGGTTTCGCAGAATTTGACCTTAAAAATGCAGTTCCAACATGCTTGTCATACTGTAGATGATGGATTCTAAGAGAACTAAGAGAAATATCGAACGCAGCCCCCAAATTTGTTTACCGAGGAAGTACTTCATGGTCATTTGACACGTGGCGGGATCAGATGATTGTTTTGATGATCTGTGAGGTTGAACAGAAAGTGCTTTTTTTTATTCAAGCTTGACATTTGGCCGGACAATATTGGGTTGCCCCGTACATTACTAACGGGGGAAAGTCCTGGTGTCAGTCATTCTCTTTCCCTGTGCAAGTGTGTGTGTGAACGTGTGTGAACGTGTGTACATTCATGGTCTTTAACTTTAGGAGCATTATATGTCTCACAGTGATGGGGGGGGGAGACGGACTGTGACCAGTTAGTCTGGGTCATTTCTTGGATTTTAATCCAGGACACAAAAATGACGTTTTTCAGTTAAATGCCCTATAAATTGCTTGTTTTGCGCTGCCAGTAATTTAAAATATTTTTTATCATTGACAGAAACTGTAAATACTGAAATCTGAGAACGTACAACTACTGATTTAATGTAGATATCTTAAGGACCAGTTGGTTTCCACTGGACTCTTTCAGATGTATCACTAATTAATCTTTAGATGAAATGAACCTTTCTGAATCTAAAAAAAAAAGTAATAACTTACAAGAAAGGGGAGATAACTAGAGAGAGACCAACAATAATATCTGTAGAGTTTCCATTCCATTCCTCTTTATACTGTTCCCAAAGGCATGATGATATCTGTATAATTCATTTTGTAAAATAAGGATTTAAGTTTTAGGGGTAGGTTGTAGGTTTGGATGGATAAGATTTGCCTCAAAAATAAGAGATTGAAGATCAAATGTATGTGTGTGCCTTTTGTGTGTGTGTGTGTGTGTGTGTGTGTATTCGTGCGTGCGTGTGTGTGTGTGTGTTTGTGTGTCTGTGTCCCGTTTGTCTGATTCCAGATATGTTGTATCTCACATGGGGCGTTAGGACCGCGGTATTTCAAGTTAAAAAGGCGGAGGGCAACCCCCCGCCCCCCCACTCAACACCCACACTTCACACTTCTTATCTCCAACTCGCCTGTCCCTCACTCGAAACTCACACTTTATCTGTCTAAAAAATTTGACATGCAAAGCAGTGCCTAGGAAATCATCCACCACCAATCAGCCCTTATCTGTGTTTAATGCACTACTCAGTTTCTCTTACGCATCCAAAAGGTGTCATGACGATGATGTATACAAGCATATAAAAATTATGCTCATTGGGCAGTTGAAGCACACAATCCTCAGGGTTACCACTGCTGAACTTCTGCTCTTCTGATTTGTCGTTCTCTTGCATAGGTTACTTCAGTGTAAACTCATCCAAAATGGTAAGAAATAACTATTGAAATTCAAGATGCTTTTTTATCTGCCAATTGTTTTGTTTTTTTATTGGTAAATAATAAAACAGGGAGTGAAGTACCAACTTTGCAACTTTAGTCATTTTAGCATTATTATACCACATATTCTCAACAAAATTATAATGTAACAAATGTTTCCTTAATTTAGGGGATAATTATTGAGGTTTTAATGTTAGGAATGGATTCTTTTTCAATAATCCCCTCCTCTTGCTGTTTCCTCAGAAGACTTTGTCACTGATGTTATGTGGGCTTCTGTTCGTCAGCCTCACCGGAGCACATGGACTCAACCTCTTCCATGAAAACTGTAGGTCTTATTCCACTCCTTATCATTATTCTCCCTCATTATCTTGAATGGTTCTAAATCTCTTCATCTTGTCCTGTTCATTAATGTGCAGACGTGGTGGCGAAGAGAAACGACGCCAAGTCGGTCACACTGACCTGCCGCACGAAGGCCAGCGGAGCCGTCACATGGAAGTTTCACGGTGATGCGCTGGAGGACGTCGACCTGGAGGACAACTTCCAGCAGACGGGTCTACACCTGGCCGTGTCGTATGTGGACACCCCCATGTTGGGAGAATACAGCTGCTGGAGGGGAACGCAAATGTTATCATCCACTTATCTGCTGCTGGAAGGCGAGGAGGAAGAAGACTCGGGTGAGATGCTGCTCGGTTTCATTTTTCCTTTTTTCTGCCGTTCATGTGCTATAAATGTCAGAGAGTCCTCGCAAATAGAGGAACTTATTGATACATCCAAAATGTGTAAAGTCGGGAAACTCTGTGCATTTGGATGGACCAGGATGATGACTCTTTGGGATGAGGACAGAAACAGAAACCTTATACGATTGCACCTCTGACATTTACCTCTTTGTTTTTGTTGGTTTCTATTAAGCCTGTATTCACTCACATTGTTTTTTCTTGTAGATTCTCTCTCCATCAGTTGTCGGGCAAAGTCCTACGACTGTAACTTCAGCTGTGACTGGACCCACAATGGACAAACAGCAGTGCGCCTTGGACTTGGCCATGACTGGTAAAAAAAAACAACAGACAAATTACTATGTAAAAGTATTGCAAATAGTTTATACAGATGGACCAACAAGCAGACAGAATTGAGCCTTTCTTTTCTGTTTTTACCACTCGCCCCCCGCAGCAGTGAGGGTAGAAGGTCGTGTCACTGGAACAGCGGCGATCAGCTCGTAGACGGGAGATTCCATTTCGAGCTGTCTCACTCGCTCTCGCCATACGCCGAGGAGAGCACCATGCTGGAAATCACTGGCGAGGCCATCGTCGACCTGTCCGTCGTCAGGAAAACCAAAAGATTTTACCTCAGGGACATCGGTAAGCGAAAAGAAAATCACTGAAAAGTTTTGTACTGGGGCTGCACAGTGGTGTAGTGGTTAGCACTGTCGCCTCACAGCAAGAGGGGACCCGAGTTCAATTCCCGGACCAGACGGCCTTCTGTGTGGAGTTTGCATGACCAGCTTGGGTTCTCTCCGGGTTCTGCGGCTTGCTCCTTCCTTGTCTCTATATGTCAGCATAGACTGGCGACCTGTCCAGGGAGATCGGCTCCAGCACCCCCGCGACCCTTAACTGGATAAGCGGTTACAGAAAATTAATGAATGAATGAAATGAAGTTTAGTACAAAAGATAGTTGATTCGCTTGTGAAGGATAAAATCAAATATTTTGAATTCAAACGATAAGTGTGCATTGTTCAGTAAAGTCACTTTCTAATGAATTATGAGTGTATTTTCTACATAAAAACTGTAATGACATAAAATTCTGTTTAAAATGAAATTATTTTCAAATAATTAACAGTTACAAAAACTTCTGTGATAACTTCAAAGTGCAACATTTCAAACTCAAGTACAAAAAAGAAAAAAAGGCAGGTTAATAAAAAAAAAAGGTTTCCATGATTCCTTACTGATACAGTTTTTTTCGCTTTATTTTTCTTCCATCCAGTTCAACCCGATAGTCCCCAGATTGTGAAGTGTCAGGAGGGGGAAGAGGACCTGAACGTGACCATTGACCCCCCGTCCAGCTGGTCAACCCCTCACAGCTTCTTCAGTCTGGAGCACGAGATCGAATACTTGTTGAAAGACAACGGCAAGGTACGCACAAAGTCCTTCGGTCTCTGCGTGTCCATCAGTAGCATTCTCTTGTCTTTTTCTTACCATGTGACCTGTCTTACTCTTAGACTGGACGTTCCTCATCCATCCTGCTGCCGAAGGGGATCAGCAAGCTGAGGGTTCGCTCCAGAGACTCGCTGGTGCTCTCAGCCTGGAGCCAGTGGACCGCCTGGAAAAATGTAACCAACTGATGCTTTTCAAACCCACCGCTGTCTTCTCCTGCTCTTTCTTTCATCCTTACATGTCCAAAATGTCTGTTCATGTCCCCTCACCTACTGTTTTTTTCAATGTGTCTCTGGCTGTCTCCCTTTTTGGGCAGTCGCACACTGATGGCTGAGCGATAACACAGACCAGAATAAGTCTTTAAGCTTTAGGACAGAAGATCAGTATTCACTGTTATTATTTATTATAGTTATTTCATTATATATATATATATATATATATATATATATATATATATATAATACAAAATAAGTATAATTAATATTATTTATATTTATATTATGTATTTAAACTATTGATTTATTTATCAATATTTATTATTTATTCTACACCAGAGGTCTTAATGGGGGGGTAGTTCTGTGATTCAGTGATACCTGCAAAAACTGTCAGGGGGTTTCATTGAGCCCAAATCTTATAAAATGGGGTTCCGTGACATTGAAATCCACGGAAATCCACACATTACATCATTTCACACGAGTATCCAGATGAGTCTGCTCATGCGACAGGCCTTCTCACGATATGCTTCTCTGCCCTCTGTATTTCTGTACAAGTGTGTTGGCGTTTCTGTGTATTTTGGTGGTTTGGCGCCTTGCAAGAACAAGCTATTAAAAGAGCCTTGTGCTTCCTTCCTTATACATGTTCCTTCTTCATTTATGTGTTTCTCATGTCGTGTGTACAACAACTGACCTTAAATTAGAAACCCCCATTGGATGCAAGCAGTATCAGGCAACATTTATGTACTTTATGTATCTGGAGGTGGACAAATTATTAGAAACATAAGCTACTGTATAATAATAGCTAGACAAAAGATTGTACTTTTAGTTTCTAATCACCTTTATGTGGTTCACAGTATTCCAGTAACACGTATAATGGGTGTCTTATTTGATCATATTGGCTAGTCACTGTTAAAGTTCAAACAAATGAATCTCTTGGTAAACAAGTTACTCCTTATGGAAAAAAAAAAGTTTTTGATTATAATATTTAACTGTTTATAGTTGGCAATGAATGAGCAATAGAAACTTCCCAGGACTGAATACTTTTTAATTAACAAGTTAAAACCAAAAAAATAAGTGTAACAATTTTTTCACCTAAGACCGTAAGGAGAACAACAGTACTCTCTATCTCAGCAGTTGTCAGCTACAGTGTTATTCTAATATTTTCACTTTATACTTTAATATCATAATTCAACAGTGATACAAACGTTCTGACAACACAGGCCCTCTCAGACACCAACTAAAAGTAGCAAACTAGATTGGTCATAGAGGACAAATGCATTGAAACCTAGGATTATGTTATCAGTTGCTGTTTGAAATTCCATATTTTACTTTGGGTTGGTCAGGTTAAGAGGTACATTTTGCCATCTATTATTCACTGAAATTGGTTAACATGCCAAAAGACGAACATAAGAAAATGCTAAATTTGGTTTAGATACTCCTAAATCTTAAAAAGTAAAAATAAATATATTGGCTGGCAGCTTATTAACAGGCAAAGCCATCTTTCCCTGAGAGTCTCACATAGAAACACCCGGAGCAGAGCTTACTTCGCTTGAAGCTTGAGCAGTAAATTACGCTGTCATGCAGAGAAATAAAGAATAAATTGCTCAGTGTGAAAGTGACCAAACTAACTATTAAAGTTTTGTAACAGGAGTCATTCTTGATATTCATAGTCAGAACTTGCAGAGACTAATTTAATTTGACACGTTAAAGTTTGTAACCATTTCTTAGTCAATTTTCTTGTCATCATTTCAGGCCCTAATTTCTCATTTGACCCATTGCAGGTGAGAACAGGGACAAAGGACCTATGTAAATGCAAAAACAAAGCAAGATCTTGCTGCCCAGAGTTGCCACCTGGATTCTTGGACAAATGCAAGGGACGGGAGAAAAAAAAGAACAAAAATGCAAAGAAAAAACATGCAATTTATAAAGAAGATGCTCAATAAGAACATGCATTGTAACTGGGATTCTGCTGGTGTACAAACTTTTTTTATCCGGGAATAGTGGACACATATTGGGTGTATTTAACTGATGTTATTAAATTGTATTTGTCAAACTAAGATACAACATTGGGGATGGTGCAACACATATAGCCATGCAATAAATCTATACTTTCATGAAAGTAATATTGTTCAGTTTTTGTTTTAAACTATCTGTATTTTATATGAAGGGTGGATTCATGGATATTATTTCTTTAACAATTTCTGAGCAGCTGTAAAACCGAAATATAGTAGGAACTTCATTGCTAAAAATTGCATTTAATTTATTCTCATGAAAATCTTGCAAGAGATTGGAAATTCAAGCCATAAGCTCCACTCTTTTTTTAAATGTCTGGGTAAATGCCCTTTTAATATAATAATAATGTAAATGATCTTCTTGAATAAACACATAAGTGTTGAACCTACATTGGTTTGGGACAAACAAAAAACAGCAGCGCTAAATCAGAATATCAAGTGGTGATGAGCCATAAATTTGGCCTTCAATAGTTATTACCCAATTTTGACACCCTGATTTAAAGAAAATCCCTGTGACAAAATTTGTAGGAGCTGTATTTAACATTCTGAACATTAATTATAGCTGCAAATAACTATTATCTATGTAAACTGTAAGGGAGCCATCATTTATTTTGGGAAATATGTTTTAATGCTTTCTTGACAAAAGTAAGATAAGAAGATTGCATGATACATGTGGACCCCGGAAGCTGGTAACTTAGCTTTGCATACTGATTAGAAACATTACATATTTACATTTATTCTATTTTTATTTTATTGCATAATATGTGTATTTATTATCTGTTTATATGTAGTTGAGCTGCTGCAACATCCGAATTTCCCCCATGGGGATCAATAAAGGAATATAATAATTACATGAGAGTATGTATCAAACCTCTCATCTTGTTTTCTGCAAGAAAACATAAAAACACATTTCCCAAAATGTCAACTCTCCATTTAATGTGCTTTATATCTATGAAAGGCCATAAAATCTTCTACCATGTAGTGTTCTATACTACACTGTAAAACTAAAGGCTACACATGGCACAGAGAGCTGGTTGTACAAACGAACGAGGGGGCCGAGGGGGCCCAACGGGCTCATTTTTGCCCCGCGACCACGCAACAGATTAATCCGGCTTTGCAAGATACGCATGCGCATGACAAGAACCGCGGAAGTGCCTGCTAACCTGCCGCTCTGTGGTTGAAACAACAGCAGCTAGCCTACAGTACCGCATATGGACAAAAGCCGCACAGGCTCGTCTACGTAACGTCGAGGAGCTCTACTAATGTCTTGAACATGGCAGCGGTTGTTCGGACGGCAGCTTTGTTTTTGTACCTCTGGAGTGTTTTCATGCAGTTCAGTCGCATGTCAGGTGAGTAAGTTAAGGGGCGGGGGCTATTTTAAAAATGCTAATAAACAGCTAATTTAGCTTACGGGTCGTTGCTACAGCAGCTTAGGGGTTCGGGAGTCTTTTGTTTGAGAGGTAGGGTGAATTACTATCTCATTTCACCGTGTGGCTGTGTTTTACCAAACAAGCTGATGCAGTCATTCACAATCTGTGAGAAAAGCTAGCTATTTTTCTGGTCTGTCCTAGGTCTTGGGATCAATGAGCTGCTTTACTTCCGGGTCATCAGTCCAGAGGAGATAGGGTACATCTTCAGCGCAGCACCTGCTAAAGATTTCGGAGGAGATTTTGTGAGTGCCCCTTTTGTTGTTCTACCCTTCTATTCTATGAATTCAACATTTGTTGGCCACGGGATTCTAGAAGCCTCACACACGCGCACGCTCACCTCCTAATCACGTTCCTCTCCTCTGCTTTGCCCCCCCCCCAGACGTCATCGTATGCTGAGATTCTCCTCGTGCCAGCAGACCCGGCAGACGGCTGCTCGGAGTTGGAGGACAGGGAAATCTTAGAGGGACAAGTAGTGTTGGTGGAAAGAGGGTATGCATGTCTACACGTACACCTGTATGAGCAAGGATGCTTTGATGGAGCTATTTAGTAGTGGAGGGGGTTGGGGATTGAATTGTAGATGTAGTCTAATATTAAGCTCCTTGGTGAATATTGGCTTTGCCTTCTACCCCTCTTAAATCTAAATGATGCTCCTTCAGTTGTAAAGATATTTGAACATAATTGCAGCAAGCTGATATTCTGGCTTTTCCAGAAATGCCAAAAATCTCATGTGTCCCGTAGAATATCCAGTGTAAGACCAAACCAAGCATTGCTTAAATATGTATTTTAAGAGCCAGAATTACACTTGCAGAACCCACTCAGAATCAGAAGCTGTTTATTGTACGTTACACATGCAGTGAATTCGATGATGTGATTGTTTGGTGCGTGACATCAAACAGTAAACGCAGTGCAATATTATAAGACATCATTTTAAAATAGAAATAAAATGTACAATAAAATATGGCAAACAAATGAACAGTTCGTTTTAATGTACGAGTATGTTAAAACAAGTATATTATCATAGTGTCTTGTGTATATTATTAAAGAAAAGATGTGCAGGGGTGTATAACTCCGAGAAATTGTCATGGGGATGCAAGTGTCTGAGTCCGTGCAGGCTTTGGTTCCTGTGGGAACAGAACGGTGAAATGATGCCACTTCTGCTTGTAAGTTAGGGGGAAGATGCTTCGCTTATGGAATGTTTAAATCAAACTGCCTCTTCGTAGCTCCTCATTCTTCTTTCTTTGTTTTTGTGTGGGCCCTGCAGAGGTTGCTCCTTCGTACAAAAGGCCCGACACGTGGAGGAAGCAGGCGGCAAAGCCGTCCTGATCGCCGATAATGCAGCGGACAATGACAGCCAGTACCTCGACATGATCGCTGACGGAAGCGCTGCCAATCCAAGCATCCCTGCTCTGTTCCTGCTGGGACGTGACGGGTAAGACGCATCACTCAGACCTGTTTTTATTTTAGATAACACAATACATTTTGGGACATTAACAATCCCCTCCACCCCCCCTCCTTTTCCATGTATTCTAGGATGATGATCAGACGATCGCTTCAAAGACAAGCATTGCCGTGGGCTGTCATTTCCATTCCTGTCAATGTTTCCTCGTTGGCCTCGTTCCCACTCAAGCAGCCCCCGTGGACACTGTGGTAGAAATGACGCGCACCCACGACTTCATGCAACGCCTCAAGCAATAAACATTCTGTCATCCACTTATATCTTGTCCACCTTGAAGACACCCGCAGCCTTGCAGGGAAAAGTCTTCAGTGTTGGGTAAACAAATTTACAAGCCCTGGTGGTGAACAAGTCAAAGTAGCACATGCACACATGGTTATGTCGCGCTTAAACACACGGCATAGGCCCGAGGGGCAAGCCTTTTTATTGCTGTCTAAATGGACTCTTTGACCAGAGCTGTCAAACCAGGTGAGGACAGACAACTTCAGCAAGACACAAGCATGCTTATTCTCAGTGCCCAGCTGGTTTTTAACATAATGAGTCTCCAGGGATTTCTGTACGATGATTTGTTTGTGAAACTGGAAAATTGTCATAAATATGACTCATATCAGATTTGGGTGCACCTTCTTTTTTTTTTTGCCTTGACAAACAGTACAAGCTGTTATGCAGGCCGCTAGGAAGGGAAAACAACAACAACAGGCCCCTACACTCTAGCCCAATACAGCATACCAGGAATGTCATCTCACTGTAAAATGAAAATAAACTACTGCTAATTTGCATGGATTTAAACAGGACGGCACTCTGACCCAAATGTTTCTCATATTTGGTAAATATAAAGTGTTTTTTTCTTGCATAAAATCATGTATTGCCTTTCTGAGGTACAAATCTACACAACTTTAAAGTACCACATCTGTTTGCTTGTGCTTGAAGCTTGAAACGGGAGTCATAAAGTGTTAAATTTCTGTTCTTAGTTGAACTGTCATTTTTTTTTCTGTATCCCACAAGGTTTATTTTAGACAAAATGTTAACCCAATGACCTGTTGGTCCTAGAAATGTATTTAAAAGACTCTTTTGGCTTTGAAGATGTCCACAACCCCGTATGCAGCTTTTCTCAACTGATATAACCTTCTGCATCAAGTTGCGTATATTTCTGTTATTTAACATTTAAGTCACTTGCTTTAATTTTTACAATTTACAGTGGTTTTGTACAGATAGTTTACAGATATTAGAATGATCACATTAAACTTACTGGACTTATACATCTGCACTTGCATTTTATTGGACTTTCTGTTACTTGCAACTTCTTTTAACATCTTTAATTTCCACTGCCCATACCAGTCTTATTGCACCTCCATGGAGGGACCGTTTTCATGTCAGTTTTTCTTTGTCTTCAGAGCAAGGGAGTAGGTTTGCACGTGGACGGTATGTACAGGTCCCTACAATTATTTTGTATACGTAGATTTTTTTTTTCCTGAAATATGATTTCTTTCACAAAATATAATAACTACTCTCGATTTTCCGGAGAACACATATATATGTGATATGCTGTGAATGTGAAAAAAAGTTTTCAACATGAGCAGAAATCTTTCTAAAACACACATGAGCTATTAAAGTCCAGGGTTTTATAAATTAAGTAAAATTAATCATATTTATCATTTCGGTCTATAGGTGCCATGTGAACATTTAAAGAGGTTAAATACATAATACAGAAAAAGGAAATCATGTCTACAGATGTGTTGACTCAGCAGAGATAACATTCAATTTGAAAAGTTGATTTGCAGGGTAATAAATATTTGAAAGGAATAAGAATGCCAGAGAGCCTTTAACTGCATTATGTTCTATTATATTTTTATATTTTCAACTAGTGCCTAAATTTAGTGTTTTCCTTTACATAAATAACGACATTTCGACCATAAATTGATTAAGAAAAATTCACCAAACGGCAGGAAATTAAATGTATCGCGCTCAAAATGTTTCGTGGGGAGGACCCCCAAACCCAGATGTGTGTCTCCATCAATGCTGAAACCAAACCTACTGCCTTGCTTCAGAGAGCTTGAGCTCGGCCAGGGACTCATTGCTAATATCACTTGAATTGCTTGTTTCTTTTTGCTGAAATGTACTATATTTTATGTGTGAGAACGTTTGAGTCTGCCAGATTGAGTGGCTACAATTAGTTCTCTTCACTTGAAGATCAAAGCAGAGGAGAAAAAGATAGGCTTGTATTTATTATTGTTTTTTCAGAATGGATTTAAAGTACAAACGTATATCAGAGAAGTCTATTAGGATTAGTATTTGTCTACCACTCAGCATATGGGGAAGGTTGAAGTAGCATATCATTGCCTTAAAATGTGAAAGACTTTTCCTTTGACCATTTTCTTTTACATTTTCTGTTTGAAAAAAGGGACATACATATAATAAATTAAAGATATTCTCACAATTATAACATTTTCTATCTAGATAAACAGTTTGTGGACTCGGAAGGGTACTAAATGAACTAATAGCTCACTAATGTTTTAACCTCTGCGCTAAGATTCCACCTACACCGAGCCTCTCAAAGGGTTTATTCTGTGATATCAGGTGTGTGTGCGTCTTTTAAGAACACATGTCAGTAATTAATATGCGCATCCTGTTAATCTGTCCATTCCTTAATGTTCAACAAGAGATTTAGACCCAACTCAAATACAGTAGAAATGTTTTAATCCTTTCATTTCTTCCAAGTTTATGAACACATGCTGAGGAGGACGGCGTCTCTGCGCCTTCTTGTCCTTAATTATTGCGCATCTTCAACATACAGGCTGTTGCTCAATAGGCCTTAAATCACAAACATGTCGATTTGTAGTGTTTTCGACCCAAATCCTAAAATCCAAGGACGACAGCCAATTATGCACGTCTCTCCTGATCAGTGGCAACTCGGTGTCCCGGTACAAAAAGCAGCTTTACGCACAAAGTACATTTACCACCACCTTAAATGTTGATGTATAAAAGCTTTAGGGCAACAGCAGCTACACCAGGAAAAATAATTCACTTTATATTAAACGAAACAAACGCCACAAAAGCCCAAATAACATGACTCTCCACTCTATTGTGTTTTAAAACAGAAGTTATTGCGATTTCAGCACCACAGCAGCGTGGACAGCGACACTGCTGACCGCAACGTAAAAACGTACCTGCTGGGAACTGATGGGAAAACATAATGGAACCATCAGTGATAAAAAAATTATGCTCTTTACCTCACTACACCGAATTATTCACTTGTCATGTTCATCTGGAAACTCACCAGTCTATCACTGCCCACCGGTAAATCCCTTCACACATCATTAGAGGAAATTTAAATGTTAAATGAATCCTTGTTAAAACAAATATATGAATATTATGACATATTTTCCACTTAATTTAAAATCTTTACTATAATTTAAACTTGTCTAATTGTAGGGTGGCTGGAAATGGAGAGTATAAACTACAGCTTACCATTAAACTTCTCAGAGCACAGCATATAATATAACATTTAATAGAAGCGGTTTGAGGACACATGGACCTTTTTTAGTACGACCTCGTAGAGATCTAGAAGAAGGCGGTGTTAGGTCGAAAACTCGTGGGATGATTTAAGTGGAAATAGAGAAAGACACAGAGAGATAGAGGCAAGATAAACACAGTCCATTACAGCTGGAGGAGTCCTCGGGTTCTTGATTATTTCCATGCCGTGTTGGTGTCTCCCTTCACGTGACAAGAGCCGACTCTGAAGAAATGGGCAGACATAAAATTGGATTTAGAATAGATTATACAAAAATATCATAGATAAAGATTGGATAAACATGGTAGTGACTTTTTTCATGCAGTGTTTTTCTCCTCCCCACCCCTGTTACCTCGTCTTGCATCTCGGACACACTCTGCCCCACACGGTCCTCACCAGGGCTTCCCTCAGAGCCGGACTCCCCCAGATGTACACGGACGGAGTGCACACCGCGTTGAAGCGAGCCATGATGGCGAACACATTGGTGGCCTCGTTCCTAAACGTCAGGCCTCCACCCAACACGAATCTGATGATGATATTGACAAAAGAGGGGCACCACAACACCAAGAAGCTTATGACAACAAAGATAATAATTCTCAAAGATTCCTTCTTGTTTTCCTTCTCGGGACCGGGAGGGTCTCTCTCGAGCTGGAACCTGGCGACCACGTACAGTTTGACGGTCATGACCACTTTGGTGAACACGATCATCTGGAAGATGACAATGCTGAACACGTACATCTGTATGGCTTTGGAGACCGGCAGCAGATTCCTGACGATCAGGTGCGCGATGTTGTAAACCCAGCAGTAGACGTTGACGCCGATCACGAACTGCCTCGTGATGAAGCGGCCGTAGATGTACGGGTGGCACACGGCGAAGTACCGGTCGAACTGCGCGAACAAGAACGTCAATATGTTGACCCCTAGAAGCGAGGGCAGGATATTATACGTCCCGTTTCTGGATGGATAGCCCTCCTGAACATCGAACAGACCGAGATAAAACACCGAGAACCCAACCAGAGTGTCACAGATGCTGGTGTTCAGCATGAAGAGGAACCTGTTCTGGAGGCGGAGGGATCTGGTGGCTAAGATGGTGATGACTACGGGTCCGGCCACCAGAACGACGGTGGTTGCGAACAAGAGCTGGAAAATGAAGATGAAATAATCGTCGGGACTGTCAAAGTTCACCGAGAGAGGAACTCCTCCTCCTGTCATAGAGTCCGTGGTGTTGGAGGGGAGCATCGTTTATGCGCAAACGGCGCTTTAAGTGCAATCTTTATTTTATGCGCTCCGTGAAAGTCCCCAGCCTGGATCTCCTGTCTCTTGAGATGCTGCGACCCTTTTTTTTTCTCCTGTTTTTCTCGTTCTCATTTTAACATGCAGTCAAAGAACTGTGTTTAAGGCAGATGCTAATGGCACCCAGGTGTCAGAAGACAACAACAACACATACACATAGATATTGTATATTGATTATGCATATGTTGCCCACTATATATGTTCCCTAAACCTAACCAAGAAGTTTTGTTGCCTAAACCTAACCAAACGGAAACTGAAAACTTAAATAATAATAATATATATTTTTTTATAATAATAATAATTACAGAATGGTATTGATGATGATGATAATAATATTTACGACAAAAATGATAATAATAGTATTACAAATAATGATAGTAGTAATACAAATAATAAAATAACAAGTCAACTAAGAAAGGACTTCGGTGTATTTAACAATAGGTCCTCATCCTGATGCTTCATTATAAAGATAATAAATTATAATGATATATGATACGTCATAATGTTAAGCGACTGATAGTTTAAAACCTAGAGTGTAAATTCTCAGATTGTCACCCACTAATTCCCCAACTTCACATCTTCTTCCCTCGTATTTATGGGTCACCTCACTGGTGCGACGTTAATGCAGAACTTTACAGTGTAAATCTGGATTTAACCAGCTGTATGTTGTTTGCCCGTATAATCTGGACATGATCGCATAGAATTGTGGGACGTATAATGTCATTTGGTAAAATTTCGATCAGGACAAGAGACGTTAAATTCAAATGACCTTGTCCTCTTCTTTATCTGTTTTTTGTCGGGTTTTAGATTTCAGCGCCAGGAGCTATCCCCAATGCATTCATGTGGAGGCCGATCATGAGTTTGACTCTCTCAGTTTCGGACGCGCCCACAACAAAGCAGTATGAAGACTGATAGGGATACAGTAGGCTTTTGAAAAGTAGTTTTTGGCATTATTTCAACGTCTTTGGAATATGAAAATGGAAATGAGATGAAGTGATCCTATTTGAACCTAAGGATTAACGAGTAAAATCCAGAAGCATGATGGATGTTACAGCCCGGCTCGCCTTCAAACTGCAATCTTGCCCATCTTATTCTCTTCAAAAATGTTCCTTATGCTTTTAATAAATCCACATGTATTGGAAAAACAGCATTTCACCAACACTCATGAATTAATTTGGTATTCTGATCCATTGGATGGCAATAGTTGAGCTGCGCCTTAAAGCTGGCCTCTGTTTGTCTTTCTTTTTTAATATTCTTGTTCATTAAAATATCTAATAAAATAATATCAATCAAAAAAATCTAATCAAAAACATTCATAGGATGATTGCAGTATATATACTTTTTGGTGGCCTTTATGGAGGCAGCCTGCTCTCCTCATGAATAGCTAAATTTAGACAGTGTATCCATCGGAGACAATGATCATGGAGACTGATTGATAACTAACGTCCCATCTCCCTTTCTCCTTGTGATCAATTTCAATTGCGTATAACTTTCCTATCGAACGATAATTTAAATTTAAAAAAATCAACACAGAAGTTAAATGATCTTTATACTTAAATTTCAGCCTCTTGCCACCACAACGAACATGACCATCCTTGTGGAAGAGAAACTGTTGTCAACAACAATGCGGAGCTGACCGAGGTCCTGAACATTCATTCAGTCATTCAGTCCATATTCTAACTCCAGTCAAGAGTCATTCTGTCAAATCAGCGTTTAATACACAGCGTACTATTTCTCCTGGTTTATTAGTCTTATTTTTTCTTCATGAAAAATGCTTACTCATTTAAATGCAGCCTGAAGAAAAACGTTCATTATTCATTTGTAATCCGAAAAAAATGTTATGACTCTTATGAGTCAAACTCGACAACAACAGGGCAATATGAAGACTGATAGAGTAGGTGTTTTAAAAAAGTGTTTTGCATTACTTTATTGTTTTTGAAATATGAGTATGGAAATAAGGTCAAGGGAGATCTTGAACTATTTAAACTTATAGATTAAAGAGTGAAGGCCAGCAGCCAATAGATGAATGTTACCTTCCGGCTCTATTTTTACTCGACCGAACCAAGTAGTCTTTTTATGCCTTCACCTAACCAGAATGCGAATGAAAACTGAAAAAATATTAATAATAATTATTATAATAATAATAATTATTATAATAATAGTAATATAGTGGTGATAATAATAATAATAATAACAACCACAGTAATAATAATAACATTTTAAAAATCCGAAGCCAATAAGTCCACATTAAAAAAATGACTTCTTACGGGACTCGGACGCCGTTGTACTTAACAGTATCCTCATCGTGATGCTTCATTATGAAGATAATACGTTCTTAAAATAATTGAAACTTCTTATCATTTGAGCAACGTATAATCTGTTTTGTTAAAATATTGCTGTGGACTTCAAACTCTATTTCAACAAGAGATATTTGATTTAAATGAACTTGTACTCTTTTTTTTTTTTTTTTATCTGTTCTTTTTCGGGTATAACATTTCAGCACCAGGTGCTGTCCACTGAGACCGCGGTCATCACATTAAAAATATCGGTTAGACTGTAATAATGCCGGTTTAATTGTGGTTTACGTGAGCTCTTACGTTATGAAAAGGGCTTCTATCATTTCAATGTAGGACTCAACGTTCAGTATTAATTTGCAGTCCGAAAAAAAAAAGTGTTAAGACTCGACCACAGTTACAGCAGTATGAAGACCAACAATGATTCAGTAGGCTTCTGAAAAAAGGTTTTGAATGACTTTATTCTCTTTGGAATATCAGTATGGAAATATGCTAAAAGGATCCCAGCAGCAAATGTAGGATGTTACAGCCCGCCTCCCTTCTTACTGCAACTTTTTACACCAACTTGTCTTCAAAATGTTCCTCTTTAACAGCGATCTACTGAGACCTAAAAAATACTTCTTATTGTATTCTAGTCTATTCAAATATATTATAAAAATATACATTAAAATAAAAGGAAATAAAACAATGGCAATGCTAATAAAGGACAACACACTACAGTTGAAAAATACAATATATATATATATATATATATATATATATATATTTATATAAATATAAATATATATATATATATATATATATATATATATATTTATATAATATATATATATTTAAAATATATATAAATATAAATGTATATATATTTATTGTAAAATTAAACACTGTGGCAAAGAACGATTTCACACATTTCTTATTACAGTTCATTCATTCATTTTCCGTAACCTGCTTATCCAGTTAAGGGTCGCAGGTGCTGGAGCTGATCTCAGCTGTCAATGGGCGAAGGCAGGGTACACCTGGACAGGTCGCCAGTCTGTCGCAGGGCTGACATATAGAGACAAACAACCATTCACACTCACATCCACACCTACGGGCAATTTAGAGTCTTCAATGCACCTAAGCTGCATGTCTTTGGACTGTGGGAGGAAGCCGGAGAACCCGGAGAGAACCCACGCTGACACGGGGAGAACATGCAAACTCCACACAGAAGGTTGTCCAGCCCGGGAATTGAACCCTGGCCCCTCTTGCTGTGAGGCGACAGTGCTAACCACTACACCACCCAGTACAGTTCCCTTAATTACATTTTTTTATTTTTTTTTAGTGATCTTTATACAGTCCCTGCAGTATGAGGCAATGTCCCCTGTTACCTCCTTGCATCTCGGACACACTCTGCCCCACACGGTCCTCACCAGGGCTTCCCTCAGAGCCGGACTCCCCCAGATGTACACGGACGGAGTGCACACCGCGTTGAAGCGAGCCATGATGGCGAACACATTGGTGGCCTCGTTCCTAAACGTCAGGCCTTTTCCTAACGTAAATTTGAAAATAATATTAAAAAAAGAGGGGGCCCACAACACCAAGAAGCTTATGACAACAAAGATAATAATTCTCAAAGATTCCTTCTTGTTTTCCTTCTCGGGACCGGGAGGGTCTCTCTCGAGCTGGAACCTGGCGACCACGTACAGTTTGACGGTCATGACCACTTTGGTGAACACGATGATTTGTAAGCTGACAATACTGAACACGTACACCTGTAGGGCTTTGGAAAGTGGCAAGAAACTTAAAACGATCGACTGACTATAGACGTGAAGCCAACAATAGACGTTGGTGGAGATAACCACCCGCCGGGTTATATAGTTCGTGTAGATGAACGGATGACAAACGGCGAAGTACCGGTCGAACTGCGCGAATAAAAATGTCATCACGTTCACCCCAAGAAGAGCAGGTAACAGGTTGAGGGTTCCGTTTCTGGATGGATATCTCTCCTGAACGTCAAACAGACCGAGATAAAACACTGAGAACCCAACCAGAGTGTCACAGATGCTGGTGTTCAGCATGAAGAGGAACCTGTTCTGGAGGCGGAGGGATCTGGTGGCTAAGATGGTGATGACTACGGGTCCGGCCACCAGAATGGCGGATGTAGCGAATAAAAGCTGAAAAATAAAAATGAAAAAATCCTCAGGACTGTCGAAGTTCACCGAGAGAGGAACTCCTCTAGAGTCTGTGGTGTTTGGGAGGAGCATTGTTCCAGAAACGTGCTTTGAATTCAACATATTTATATAGCTGGTTGTTAAGACACTGCCCATGTAAACCCGAACGGGTTTTTTCCTCGTGAGGCATGACCTCATATAACCTCTCATATTAATATTCAAGCGCAATCTTTTCAAATAATGACATTTAACTTTATTTTCGGTAAATCTTTTTCTTTATTTAGGCGTTGTCAAATAAAACTCTTTACAGTAGAGCCTATATTTGGGGGGGGTTTCAGATTTTTCAGGGAATGCAGATTTTTTGATAATGGATATTATAAAAAAGGATACAAAAAATAAATAATAGCATGTCAAATGTCAAAAAAGTCAAAGTTTTGTATGTAGAAAAAAAACATAGTATTTTAAAACCTTTATAAAAAAATCGTTGCATAGTATGTTCAAAAGTCATTGCATAATATGTCAAGAAACATCAAAAAGGTTAAATAGTTCGACAAAAAAATATATTATAGTATACTGAGAAAAAGACAGCAAAGTATGTCGAATTTACGTCATAAAAGTCATAGAATATGTTGAAAAAAATCGTCGTGTATAGAATGTCAAAAAACTATTCTAGTATGTGTCACTCGTAGTATAGAAAAAGTCAAGGAATATTATTTGGAGGCCGACAAAGAGTTTGACTCTCTTAGAGTCGCCCTCAACAGAGCAGAATGAAGTACAGTGATATACAGTCTGCGTTTTTTAAATGTTTTGACTTGTTTTATTGTCTTCGGTATATGGCTGTGGAATTAAGGTAAAGGGAGCTTGAACTCTTTGCAGATGAAATAGTTTTCATATATTTCTCCGTGTCCTTTAGTCAGCTTCAAACCCTTTATCACCGAATCCTCGATGCTGACCGGAGTCCTCGGTTAAAACATATTTTCACAGTAACTGAATCTTCAGAGCTCCTTCCTTTGTCGCGTGCCCTAAACTGCTCGTGTCAGGTTTACCACTGAGAGAAAGGGGTGGCTTTGTAATAGCAGAACAGAGGCCGTTTGACCTCTAACCTCATTGAGACACTGCCCATGCACACGGTCCTTATATCGTGGCTTTCACCGTGGCACGAGCCGTGGTGGTGAACAGATCGGCGGCCTCGTTCCCAAAAGCCCCCCGAACAGTAGCCTAGAATCTGCATGACTATACTGTGATTAAAAAAAGAAAAAGAAAAAAAGGGCCTATAGCTGCGATTCAGCACCACAGCAGCGTGGACAGCGACACTACGGGGATCTACAATGGCCGAAACATTACATTACATTACATTACATTACATTACAGTCATTTAGCAGACGCTTTTATCCAAAGCGACTTACAATCAGTAGTATATTACATATCATTCACCCATTCACACACTGATGACAGGCTACCATGCAAGGTGCCACCATCAGACTCTAACTAACATTCATGAAACATCAGTCCACACCGATGCAAGCCTTCGGGAGCAACTTGGGGTTAAGTGTCTTGCCCAAGGACACATCGACTGCCGAAGCCAGGTATCGAACCACTGACCCTCTGATTGGAGAACTACCTTGACAACAACGGAAGCATCAGTGATAAAAAGAAAAAAAAACTGTATTTCGTTTCAGCTAATGCTTATTATCTCAGTACACCGAGTTGTTCATTCACCATGTTCATCTGAACAGATATCACCCGGAGTCTAGCTGTCACCGGACACCATCATCAGCAGCAAATTACTTTACTGTATTTCAAATATAAACTGTATCCGTATTTCAAATGCATCTTACATATTACCCACTTTGTCTGACATTTATTTTTCTTTTTTTTCTTTAGATTGCCTTCGGCCTGAATAAAACTACAGTATAGCGTATACCACTTTACTGAATCAACAGCTAATTCAGATGAAGCAGTGGCACGACTTTGATTGAAACATGGCAGATAGTTGTGTTTGCATTAAAACTCTTGGAGCTTAGGTTGAGTATGCTTTCAATACAAATGTTTCAGAGAGAGAGAGAGACAGCAGAAAAAAATGGAATAAATCAAATGAACGTGCTGAATGGAGGCCTCTGGTTCTTGTTTATTTCCATGACTTGTTGGTATCTCCCTTCCCGTGACAGGATCCGACTCTAAAGAGAGATGTATAGACAATAATGAGCAATGGATGCAACAAAAAAATATGACAGTATGTATAGATACAAAAAAAAAAAAAAAAAAAAAAAAGGTTGGACATGGTATAATGCACTTTGCGTGCAGTTCCGCACAGTGTTTTCCATCCTCCCCGTTACCTCCTTCTGCATCTCGGACACACTCTGCCCCACACGGTCCTCACCAGGGCTTCCCTCAGAGCCGGACTCCCCAGATGTACACGGACGGAGTGCACACCGCGTTGAAGCGAGCCATGATGGCGAACACATTGGTGGCCTCGTTCCTAAACGTCAGGCCTTTTCCTAACGTAAATTTGAAAATAATATTCAAAAAAGAGGGGGCCCACAACACCAAGAAGCTTATGACAACAAAGATAATAATTCTCAAAGATTCCTTCTTGTTTT
Source organism: Anoplopoma fimbria (assembly GCF_027596085.1). Classification (NCBI taxonomy): domain Eukaryota; kingdom Metazoa; phylum Chordata; class Actinopteri; order Perciformes; family Anoplopomatidae; genus Anoplopoma; species Anoplopoma fimbria. Next base: position 10,401,362 of record NC_072461.1, on the reverse strand, counting down.
CCTTCTCGGGACCGGGAGGGTCTCTCTCGAGCTGGAACCTGGCGACCACGTACAGTTTGACGGTCATGACCACTTTGGTGAACACGATGATTTGTAAGCTGACAATGCCGAACACGTACACCTGTATGGCTTTGGAAAGTGGCAAGAAACTTGCGACGATCGTTTGGGCGTAGCACATAAGCCAACAAAAGACGTTGGTGGAGATAACCACCCGCCGGGTTATATAGTTCGTGTAGATGAACGGATGACAAACGGCGAAGTACCGGTCGAACTGCGCGAATAAAAATGTCATCATGTTCACCCCAAGAAGAGCAGGTAACAGGTTGAGGGTTCCGTTTCTGGATGGATATCTCTCCTGAACGTCAAACAGACCGAGATAAAACACCGAGAACCCAACCAGAGTGTCACAGATGCTGGTGTTCAGCATGAAGAGGAACCTGTTCTGGAGGCGGAGGGATCTGGTGGCTAAGATGGTGATGACTACGGGTCCGGCCACCAGAATGGCGGATGTAGCGAATAAAAGCTGAAAAATAAAAATGAAAAAATCCTCAGGACTGTCGAAGTTCACCGAGAGAGGAACTCCTCTAGAGTCTGTGGTGTTTGGGAGGAGCATTGTTCCAGAAACGTGCTTTGAATTCAACATATTTATATAGCTGGTTGTTAAGACACTGCCCATGTAAACCCGAACGGGTTTTTTCCTCGTGAGGCATGACCTCATATAACCTCTCATATTAATATTCAAGCGCAATCTTTTCAAATAATGACATTTAACTTTATTTTCGGTAAATCTTTTTCTTTATTTAGGCGTTGTCAAATAAAACTCTTTACAGTAGAGCTTATATTTGGGGGGGTTTCAGATTTTTCAGGGAATGCAGATTTTTTGATAATGGATATTATAAAAAAGGATACAAAAAATAAATAATAGCATGTCAAATGTCAAAAAAGTTTTGTATGTAGAAAAAAAACATAGTATTTTAAAACCTTTATAAAAAGTCATTGCATAGTATGTCAAGAAACATCAAAAAGGTTAAATAGTTCGACAAAAAAATATATTATAGTATACTGAGAAAAAGACAGCAAAGTATGTCGAATTTATGTCATAAAAGTCATAGAATATGTTGAAAAAAATCGTCGTGTATAGAATGTCAAAAAACTATTCTAGTATGTGTCACTCGTAGTATAGAAAAAGTCAAGGAATATTATTTGGAGGCCGACAAAGAGTTTGACTCTCTTAGAGTCGCCCTCAACAGAGCAGAATGAAGTACAGTGATATACAGTCTGCGTTTTTTAAATGTTTTGACTTGTTTTATTGTCTTCGGTATATGGCTGTGGAATTAAGGTAAAGGGAGCTTGAACTCTTTGCAGATGAAATAGTTTTCATATATTTCTCCGTGTCCTTTAGTCAGCTTCAAACCCTTTATCACCGAATCCTCGATGCTGACCGGAGTCCTCGGTTAAAACATATTTTCACAGTAACTGAATCTTCAGAGCTCCTTCCTTTGTCGCGTGCCCTAAACTGCTCCTGTCAGGTTTACCACTGAGAGAAAGGGGTGGCTTTGTAATAGCAGAACAGAGGCCGTTTGACCTCTAACCTCATTGAGACACTGCCCATGCACACGGTCCTTATATCGTGGCTTTCACCGTGGCACGAGCCGTGGTGGTGAACAGATCGGCGGCCTCGTTCCCAAAAGCCCCCGAACAGTAGCCTAGAATCTGCATGACTATACTGTGATTAAAAAAAAAAAAAAAAGGGCCTATAGCTGCGATTCAGCACCACAGCAGCGTGGACAGCGACACTACGGGGGATCTACAATGGCCGAAACATTACATTACATTACATTACATTACATTACAGTCATTTAGCAGACGCTTTTATCCAAAGCGACTTACAATCAGTAGTATATTACATATCATTCACCCATTCACACACTGATGACAGGCTACCATGCAAGGTGCCACCATCAGACTCTAACTAACATTCATGCAACATCCAGTCCACACCGATGGCAAGCCTTCGGGAGCAACTTGGGGTTAAGTGTCTTGCCCAAGGACACATCGACTGCCGAAGCCAGGTATCGAACCACCGACCCTCTGATTGGAGAACTACCTTGACAACAACGGAAGCATCAGTGATAAAAAGAAAAAAAAACTGTATTTCGTTTCAGCTAATGCTTATTATCTCAGTACACCGAGTTGTTCATTCACCATGTTCATCTGAACAGATATCACCCGGAGTCTAGCTGTCACCGGACACCATCATCAGCAGCAAATTACTTTACTGTATTTCAAATATAAACTGTATCCGTATTTCAAATGCATCTTACATATTACCCACTTTGTCTGACATTTCTTTTTCTTTTTTTTCTTTAGATTGCCTTCGGCCTGAATAAAACTACAGTATAGCGTATACCACTTTACTGAATCAACAGCTAATTCAGATGAAGCAGTGGCACGACTTTGATTGAAACATGGCAGATAGTTGTGTTTGCATTAAAACTCTTGGAGCTTAGGTTGAGTATGCTTTCAATACAAATGTTTCAGAGAGAGAGAGAGAGACAGCAGAAAAAAATGGAATAAATCAAATGAACGTGCTGAATGGAGGCCTCTGGTTCTTGTTTATTTCCATGACTTGTTGGTATCTCCCTTCCCGTGACAGGATCCGACTCTAAAGAGAGATGTATAGACAATAATGAGCAATGGATGCAACAAAAAAATATGACAGTATGTATAGATACAAAAAAAAAAGGTTGGACATGGTATAATGCACTTTGCGTGCAGTTCCGCACAGTGTTTTCCATCCTCCCCGTTACCTCCTTCTGCATCTCGGACACACTCTGCCCCACACGGTCCTCACCAGGGCTTCCCTCAGAGCCGGACTCCCCCAGATGTACACGGACGGAGTGCACACCGCGTTGAAGCGAGCCATGATGGCGAACACATTGGTGGCCTCGTTCCTAAACGTCAGGCCTTTTCCTAACGTAAATTTGAAAATAATATTAAAAAAAGAGGGGGCCCACAACACCAAGAAGCTTATGACAACAAAGATAATAATTCTCAAAGATTCCTTCTTGTTTTCCTTCTCGGGACCGGGAGGGTCTCTCTCGAGCTGGAACCTGGCGACCACGTACAGTTTGACGGTCATGACCACTTTGGTGAACACGATGATTTGTAAGCTGACAATGCCGAACACGTACACCTGTATGGCTTTGGAAAGTGGCAAGAAACTTGCGACGATCGTTTGGGCGTAGCACATAAGCCAACAAAAGACGTTGGTGGAGATAACCACCCGCCGGGTTATATAGTTCGTGTAGATGAACGGATGACAAACGGCGAAGTACCGGTCGAACTGCGCGAATAAAAATGTCATCACGTTCACCCCAAGAAGAGCAGGTAACAGGTTGAGGGTTCCGTTTCTGGATGGATATCTCTCCTGAACGTCAAACAGACCGAGATAAAACACTGAGAACCCAACCAGAGTGTCACAGATGCTGGTGTTCAGCATGAAGAGGAACCTGTTCTGGAGGCGGAGGGATCTGGTGGCTAAGATGGTGATGACTACGGGTCCGGCCACCAGAATGGCGGATGTAGCGAATAAAAGCTGAAAAATAAAAATGAAAAAATCCTCAGGACTGTCGAAGTTCACCGAGAGAGGAACTCCTCTAGAGTCTGTGGTGTTTGGGAGGAGCATTGTTCCAGAAACGTGCTTTGAATTCAACATATTTATATAGCTGGTTGTTAAGACACTGCCCATGTAAACCCGAACGGGTTTTTTCCTCGTGAGGCATGACCTCATATAACCTCTCATATTAATATTCAAGCGCAATCTTTTCAAATAATGACATTTAACTTTATTTTCGGTAAATCTTTTTCTTTATTTAGGCGTTGTCAAATAAAACTCTTTACAGTAGAGCCTATATTTGTTTGTTTTTTTCAGATTTTTCAGGGAATGCAGATTTTTTGATAATGGATATTATAAAAAAGGATACAAAAAATAAATAATAGTATGTCAAATGTCAAAAAAGTCAAAGTTTTGTATGTAGAAAAAAACCCATAGTATTTTAAAACCTTTATAAAAAAATCGTTGCATAGTATGTTCAAAAGTCATTGCATAATATGTCAAGAAACATCAAAAAGGTTAAATAGTTCGACAAAAAAATATATTATAGTATACTGAGAAAAAGACAGCAAAGTATGTCGAATTTACGTCATAAAAGTCATAGAATATGTTGAAAAAATCGTCGTGTATAGAATGTCAAAAAACTATTCTAGTATGTGTCACTCGTAGTATAGAAAAAGTCAAGGAATATTATTTGGAGGCCGACAAAGAGTTTGACTCTCTTAGAGTCGCCCTCAACAGAGCAGAATGAAGTACAGTGATATACAGTCTGCGTTTTTTAAATGTTTTGACTTGTTTTATTGTCTTCGGTATATGGCTGTGGAATTAAGGTAAAGGGAGCTTGAACTCTTTGCAGATGAAATAGTTTTCATATATTTCTCCGTGTCCTTTAGTCAGCTTCAAACCCTTTATCACCGAATCCTCGATGCTGACCGGAGTCCTCGGTTAAAACATATTTTCACAGTAACTGAATCTTCAGAGCTCCTTCCTTTGTCGCGTGCCCTAAACTGCTCCTGTCAGGTTTACCACTGAGAGAAAGGGGTGGCTTTGTAATAGCAGAACAGAGGCCGTTTGACCTCTAACCTCATTGAGACACTGCCCATGCACACGGTCCTTATATCGTGGCTTTCACCGTGGCACGAGCCGTGGTGGTGAACAGATCGGCGGCCTCGTTCCCAAAAGCCCCCCGAACAGTAGCCTAGAATCTGCATGACTATACTGTGATTAAAAAAACAACAAAAAAAGGGCCTATAGCTGCGATTCAGCACCACAGCAGCGTGGACAGCGACACTACGGGGGATCTACAATGGCCGAAACATTACATTACATTACATTACATTTACATTACATTACAGTCATTTAGCAGACGCTTTTATCCAAAGCGACTTACAATCAGTAGTATATTACATATCATTCACCCATTCACACACTGATGACAGGCTACCATGCAAGGTGCCACCATCAGACTCAAGGCAAGCCTTCGGGAGCAACTTGGGGTTAAGTGTCTTGCCCAAGGACACATCGACTGCCGAAGCCAGGTATCGAACCACTGACCCTCTGATTGGAGAACTACCTTGACAACAACGGAAGCATCAGTGATAAAAAGAAAAAAAAAACTGTATTTCGTTTCAGCTAATGCTTATTATCTCAGTACACCGAGTTGTTCATTCACCATGTTCATCTGAACAGATATCACCCGGAGTCTAGCTGTCACCGGACACCATCATCAGCAGCAAATTACTTTACTGTATTTCAAATATAAACTGTATCCGTATTTCAAATGCATCTTACATATTACCCACTTTGTCTGACATTTCTTTTTCTTTTTTTTCTTTAGATTGCCTTCGGCCTGAATAAAACTACAGTATAGCGTATACCACTTTACTGAATCAACAGCTAATTCAGATGAAGCAGTGGCACGACTTTGATTGAAACATGGCAGATAGTTGTGTTTGCATTAAAACTCTTGGAGCTTAGGTTGAGTATGCTTTCAATGCAAATGTTTCAGAGAGAGAGAGAGAGACAGCAGAAAAAAATGGAATAAATCAAATGAACGTGCTGAATGGAGGCCTCTGGTTCTTGTTTATTTCCATGACTTGTTGGTATCTCCCTTCCCGTGACAGGATCCGACTCTAAAGAGAGATGTATAGACAATAATGAGCAATGGATGCAACAAAAAATATGACAGTATGTATAGATACAAAAAAAAAAAAAAAAAAAGGTTGGACATGGTATAATGCACTTTGCGTGCAGTTCCGCACAGTGTTTTCCATCCTCCCCGTTACCTCCTTCTGCATCTCGGACACACTCTGCCCCACACGGTCCTCACCAGGGCTTCCCTCAGAGCCGGACTCCCCCAGATGTACACGGACGGAGTGCACACCGCGTTGAAGCGAGCCATGATGGCGAACACATTGGTGGCCTCGTTCCTAAACGTCAGGCCTTTTCCTAACGTAAATTTGAAAATAATATTAAAAAAAGAGGGGGCCCACAACACCAAGAAGCTTATGACAACAAAGATAATAATTCTCAAAGATTCCTTCTTGTTTTCCTTCTCGGGACCGGGAGGGTCTCTCTCGAGCTGGAACCTGGCGACCACGTACAGTTTGACGGTCATGACCACTTTGGTGAACACGATGATTTGTAAGCTGACAATGCCGAACACGTACACCTGTATGGCTTTGGAAAGTGGCAAGAAACTTGCGACGATCGTTTGGGCGTAGCACATAAGCCAACAAAAGACGTTGGTGGAGATAACCACCCGCCGGGTTATATAGTTCGTGTAGATGAACGGATGACAAACGGCGAAGTACCGGTCGAACTGCGCGAATAAAAATGTCATCATGTTCACCCCAAGAAGAGCAGGTAACAGGTTGAGGGTTCCGTTTCTGGATGGATATCTCTCCTGAACGTCAAACAGACCGAGATAAAACACTGAGAACCCAACCAGAGTGTCACAGATGCTGGTGTTCAGCATGAAGAGGAACCTGTTCTGGAGGCGGAGGGATCTGGTGGCTAAGATGGTGATGACTACGGGTCCGGCCACCAGAATGGCGGATGTAGCGAATAAAAGCTGAAAAATAAAAATGAAAAAATCCTCAGGACTGTCGAAGTTCACCGAGAGAGGAACTCCTCTAGAGTCTGTGGTGTTTGGGAGGAGCATTGTTCCAGAAACGTGCTTTGAATTCAACATATTTATATAGCTGGTTGTTAAGACACTGCCCATGTAAACCCGAACGGGTTTTTTCCTCGTGAGGCATGACCTCATATAACCTCTCATATTAATATTCAAGCGCAATCTTTTCAAATCATTTCTTAATCCAAAATATGACAGACATTTAAATTCATTGGGAATTTATTTTGGTTTTTCGTTGTCAAATAAATCTCTTGGACACGATGAAATAAAACATAAAAGGCAGAGTATGTGCTCCATAATTATCATGCATAAATACAAATTGTGATAAAGTTTGTCATAATTTAATCCAAATAATAATGAACTCAAATACAGACTGCATTATAGCAAAGTTAGTAATGCTCATACTTTGAGCAGTATGCATACAAAGATTGGGACATATTACTTCGTTATAGCATGCACCTTGATCTTTGACCCTCTTGCATATCTGCTGCGCAAAGGATTGTGGGTCAGAATTGCCATTGGGGTCAAATTTAGTGGTCTTGTACTGGACTATATTATAATTAATTGTTGCACATTTAATACACCAAGTCAAGTTAAAGTACTTGACATGAGGGTAGGATTTAAAGTTGGTTTCATATTTATTCTCATTGTGATTATCTACCGAGATCTTCCTTATGCCAGCGTTTTGGCTCATTTTGTAAAAGAAACAAAAAATAAAGATATAAGATATATATAACAAAGTTTAAAAAAATGATAATAATAATATGAAGGCAAAAACAAAAAAATAAGTATTTTAATTCAGATAGAGAATGATGGCTCTATCTGAATTTGCTCGAGAAACGTGATTAGATTTATCACCAAGTCGGAGAGAAAATTGTTATAAAGTTAATTACTAGGACACAGATTTGCCCCGCCTTTGTAAAACAGGCACAGCGCTAAAAATCATTATTGTTGTTATTATTATTATTTTTTTAAATCATAACTGATATGATAATAACTAAGATATTTAAATAAACAAGAATACCAAACTGTTTATAGGTCCTAAATCGCTGTTAAGGAGGACTATTTGTGCAGAGGAGTTATTATTGTGTAGATAATTATTATTATTATTGATATGAATTTATTATTAAGTGCAACATGTATGTACCGCACACAAATCATTACCATTAACATTTAATTAAGCACTCACTAATGGTACAAAAATGAGATCTGTTGCTATTTCACTGACTCTGTATCAACATTTTGCGAGGTGCAACTTGTTGTTAATTAACAGCGTTTCCTCACATTGAGCACAAAGACTAATGCAAACGACGTAACGTTTTCACCTTCATTTTTAGGAGACAGGTTTGGCAAAAAAAAAATAAAAAAAATCCACAAGTCAGCACATGCAATAGCAGGTTCCTGGAAATGAAAATACCCGCGGTGGGATAGGCCCGTAATGCTGCCGTTAAGTCCGTTCGTTTCTCTGTAACAATAATCATATACTTTACATTGAACAGAACATTGAATGCTTCACATGTTACGTTTTAAATGAAGTTTGGTTCACGTTATATGCGGAGATGCAGCAAATGAAACGAACTCTCCACAGTCTAAAACAAAGTAGTTTCCCCTTAAAGTTATTAAACCAACAACTTTAAGGGGAAACTACTTTGTTTTGGAAATAAGTCAAATCGACAAAGACAAATACCATGTCACCAAACATCATAAAATAACCAACCAAACTTCAAAATTTACCGGCAAAATCAGCCACTGTAGTTACAACCTTTGGAATTCAGATTGTAAGCAACGCAAACGAGTTCTCCCTGATCCAGGATCAGCACCCTGGGCAGCGGAGAGCATATGACAAACTATCCAACGTTACAGGGAAGCAGAATTATGCTTGAGCCTTAATCACAGCTGAACATATGATTTCATATCAGTCACATTTACATTGTCTGTATGTGATCCAGAGGCCTCCACAAAGACACTCACATCAACCTGCCTGAAGGGAAGAGGGTCCAGTTTCTTTAAACATTGTCATGTCGCTCACATTTCCCTTTCCCCGCGTTGCAATTGTTGGTAAAATTCCCATCTGTTATAATATGGTATGCTGAATTTCACAAATCGTACTGCAAATGTGGTCGGGTATCATTGAACAGCAATTTCTCAGTGTGTTCAGAAATTTCAAATCTGAACTGCGGGCCTTTACTGCATGTGATACAATAAACATGTTTATTTCAACAATGTAATGGTAAATTACATCAAAGTAAGACAGAGTATTAAGGCACTGAATACAGGTGACATAACGGACATAACCTGCAATAGAGACGAGTTCTCCCAGAAAAAACACACACACACACACAATCCAGTTCAAAATAAGCAACAGAAGCAGTCGTATTAAAAACATTTATACAAATGTTTCATTTTATTCAGTCGAAAGCGTTTATGACAAATACGACAAGCGTGTTTCCTGTGGAAAAACATATTTAGTTTCCAAATGAAATGTCAGAAATGAGTGCTCTTAACCCCAAAACTGTCATGGATTACCTCCAGATATTCGGCATACATTGGCCTCTGATACCCCACCTGTGTCTCCCACGCAAAACGGTTCATCTGCATCTTTTTGTTTCAGTCACTTTTTAAACGGGATGACAGAACCATTGTTTTTTTATTATCCTGGCTCATTTTTTCGTCACTCCATCAAAGTGAAGACCAATTCTGAAAAAGAGGGACAGTGTGTGTGTGTGGGGGGGGACAGAGACAGAGACAGAGACAGAGACAGTTGCGGTCATTTTCATGACATAATACAATTGGACCAACAAACAGAACAAATAGACCGTCTAAAACGGTGCGTGACACGAGGGATTACCGCTGAATAGCGACCGCAGACCCGACTCTCACCTCGCCCTCCGGCCGCAGCGACACACCCTCCCCCACACGGCCTCCCACACGGCCTCCCGCAGCGCCGGGCTGCCCCAGAGGTACACCGCCGGGGTCACCAGCGCGTTCAGGCGCGCCATGACGGCGAACAGGTTGGTGGCCTCGTTCCTGAACGTCAGACCTTTCCGCGTGAGCTGCCTCACGATGATATTGACGAAGGACGGACACCACAGCGACAGGAAGCAGATGACCACGAACACGATGATGCGCAGCGACTCCTTCTTGTTGTCTCGCTCCGCGCTCGGCGCCTCCCTCGCCAGCTGGCTCCTGGCGATGATGTACAGCTTGATCGTCATCAGCACCTTGACGAGCACGATGATCTGCAGGGTCATCACGCCGAACGCGTTAATCTGGGCCGCCTTCGAGATGGGCACCATGTTCTGCACGGTGAGGATGGAGTACGTGTAGATCCAGCAGAACGCGCAGATCCAGATGACCAGGGCCCTCGTGACGTAGCGGTCGTAGAAGAACGGGTGGCACACGGCGAAGTAGCGGTCGAACTGGGCGAAGAGGAAGGTGAGCACGTTGACGCCGAGGAACGAGGGTAGGATGTAGAATGTGCCGTTTCTGGACGGGAAGCCCTCCTGGACGTCGAAGAGGCCCAGGTAGTAGACCGAGAAGCCGGTGAGCGTGTCGCTGACGCTCGTGTTCAGCATGAATATGAAGCGGTTCTGGCGCCGCAGGGAGCGCGTGGAGGAGATGCCGACGACCACCGAGCAGGCGACCAGCACGGCGCTCGTGGCGAACAGGATGTGGAAGGCGAAGATGAGGTAGTCCCCCAAGGTGTCGAAGTCCACCGACAGGAGGACGGTGGCGTTGAGAGGCATCCTGCTGGCGCTCCGCCAGAAGAGGAGATGGTTTGTCACATTCACAGATGAGTGATGCGCGCAATTAAAACGTTTTTTAATCTCTAAAGGGCAGTCGCATGTCAGACATATAGGAAGAATAAATTAGGCCTAATCACACCAAGTCCCAGGGGTGTTTGGTTATGGTAAAACAAAAAACAAAAAAAACACGATTATCACCTTGGTCACTTGTTTGTGCGTCCTGTTGTTTCCATAACACTTTATTTTAGTGGCTCTCATTTCTTCTTGAAGTCTGAGGTCTGCAGGATGACTCAGCAATGCTTTTATCAAGTTGTTTTAAACTTTTCTTCGATGCCTTCACTAATAAAAACTTAATTAGCTTCTAAATCAAGACAAGGCAGCAACCTGTAACCTTGTTTTTCAGTCATTAACCAATGAGCCATATGGTTTACACATTTCATCCAAAGTAAAAGTCTCGTTTCAATCATGAAAAAACACACACACATAACTTGCTTTGTATACCAGCATGAACACAAATAGAAACAGTATTGTCTTTTAATACAGGTGCATTTAGCAGAAACATTTTTAGGTAACGTTTCCAAATTGATAAGCATCGGTCAATTGAGGGCCTCTTCTTAAAATCATCATTGAATTGTACAATCATCTGCTCTTTTTTTTTTTATTGCTTTACTACATTAACTTCAGTCTGCTTGTAAGTCATTAAATCATTTGAGCTATGAAAACTTTCATCCTACAATGTCTGACTAAAGACGATGCGTTTTACAACCACTAGAGGGAGCTATAATAATATGTTTTTCACTGTAGGGCCAAAAAGGCCTCTCCCTGCTGTTTTGCACAGGTCTTGCGTTAAATAAGGTAAATCCTGTAAAGTTTGGATTCCAACTCAATTTATATTCAATGCAGTCTAGTAAATCCTTAAGTATACGCTTCTCTCATAAATTGGCCCCTCAAAGTGGACTGTAAGAAGTTTAATGCTTTCAATTATTAACATACACATGGGATTGAAGGGTTGATAATAAAGCATTGATGGAGATCCATTAATTTTGAACACAAACTTGCATTTGATAAAATCACTAAAAACATATTTTTAAAAAAGTCTGCTGTCTGAATGAAGACACTTTGAGCAGTGTAACAAAGGCCGGAATGGCACAAAGCTCACTCTATTGTGCACAGAACACATTTATTTTTTGTCGGAGATATCAAAATACATATGAAGTCAGAGGTTCCCTAAGTCTCGTGCACACTTGAACTAACTCATCATGTACCGACGGCAACTTACTCACTTTCTACCTTATACTTTTACACCACAAGCAGATATACGTGATAATTATACACATTTAAATGCCATTTATAACTCATACAAAATGGCATCCCCACACATTACTGTCTATACTCATCCGAATGATCTTTTCCAAGGGGTTTCCCTCCTGATTATCCAAAATAAGTGTTATAATGTGTTTCTTGGACAGGGACTACAGGTAAGTAATTGTTTGCTGTAGAATGAACTTGTCTTATTACCACTTTAAAACCAATAAGAATGATTCAATATGAACTAGCATTGTCTAATTTATAGGTCTGGGCAAGAATTCATTGTTATAATGTATAGTCTTTCAATGGAATCATATTGTGATGAAATCATATATTGCGATATCGTCTAAATTGATAACCATGATTACATGCAAAAGTCTGATTACTTTGGCACGAAAGTTGTTAATAAAGTGAGAAAATACTCTCTACTACTTTTCATTTGTTGAGTATTCAGTTCGCACAGGTATACAAAACCATGTGGTTATTTCATATAGTATGCTTTATTGATGAATTACGGGAAAATATATTGCGATATATTGTGAGATATATCCTTATTGAGATATGAAATGATTGCTATCGTGATAGAGGATTTTGTTCATATTGCCCAGCCCTACACCTAACAGTAGTCTATACCCAAAGATTCAGTTACTGCAATTTTATTTCTCAGTGTTCTAACAGTAATGACAATTAGACCACCTAAACAGTGAATATTGTGTGAACTCTAATTTTGAAACACCCTCTTAGCCCAAATGATGATGACATAAAGGAATAGCATAGGAATAATATAGGCTGTAATATTAACATGCTGGATACCAATACATTTGACCATTTGCTTTCTAGCCTGTTTGACACTGGCACACTAATAAACTCTGTTTTTATAAATATTCCCCCGATTCAGCCATACTTGATATAGTTTACCATTCTCAAGTAGAATGGTACTGTACAGCCTTTTAGTTTATCTAGCAGAATGTTTTTGATTTTCAGCTTAGATCATTTTCAATTTCTTTGTATTTTACGCTACGAGCTAAGGCTTCACTCAAGTGTACTACTATTGTCTTATTACCAGGGTTTATGGTTAGTTTAATCTGTTGGTAATTGAATATACAGTTGAAGTCAAAACCGCCTCTCTGTTGCCTGCACACCTGAATTCACTCATCACTTACTGGCGACTTCTTCTGCTCTATCAGAGTTAGCATGATGCCTTAAATATAACAGCCCAGTATCATGGCAGGTCGTGAAATAGTCACAAAGTGCAATATTGTTTTTTTGTACATGGACGCAAAAAAATGTTTGGATGCTCAGGACGAAAACAATGCAAATGGAAAGTCATTTAGGATGCTTTTTTACCATGGACACACAAATTAAACGTTGGAGTTTCAACCACAAGACCGGTGTTCACCACCGCATTGTGGTTTTGTTGCCCAAACCTCACATTCGTGCTGGTTTTCTTAAACCTAACTGTTTGGTTTTGTTGCCTTAAACCTAACTGAATTATTGTGCTTGGTTTTTCTTAAACCTAACTGTGTGGTTTTGTTGCCTAAATCTAACGTTGGTGCCGGTTTTCTTAAACCTAACTGTGTGGTTTTGTTGCCTAAACCTAACTAACTTGGTTTTGTTGCCTAAATCTAACGGTTTTCTTAAACCTAACTGTGTGGTTTTGTTGCCTAAACCTAACTTTGTGGTTTTCTTAAACCTAACTGGTTTTTGTTGCCTAAACTGGTTTTCTGAAACCTAACTGGTTGGTTTTGTTGCCTAAATCTAACGTTGGTGCCGGTTTTCTTAAACCTAACTGTGTGGTTTTGTTGCCTAAACCTAACTTTGGTACCGGTTTTCTTAAACCTAACTGTGTGGTTTTGTTGCCTAAACCTAACTTTGTGCTGGTTTTCTTAAACCTAACTGTGTGGTTTTGTTGCCTAAACCTAACTTTGTGCTGGTTTTCTTAAACCTAACTGTGTGGTTTTGTTGCCTAAACCTAACGTTGGTGCCGGTTTTCTTAAACCTTACTGTGTGGTTTTGTTGCCTAAACCTAACTTTGGTACCGGTTTTCTTAAACCTAACTGTGTGGTTTTGTTGCCTAAACCTAACTTTGTGCTGGTTTTCTTAAACCTAACTGTGTGGTTTTGTTGCCTAAACCTAACTTTGGTGCCGGTTTTCTTAAACCTAACTGTGTGGTTTTGTTGCCTAAACCTAACTGTTGGTGCCGGTTTTCTTAAACCTAACTGTGTGGTTTTGTTGCCTAAACCTAACTTTGGTACCGGTTTTCTTAAACCTAACTGTGTGGTTTTGTTGCCTAAACCTAACTTTGTGCTGGTTTTCTGAAACCTAACTGTTGGTTTTGTTGCCTAAATCTAACGTTGGTGCCGGTTTTCTTAAACCTTACTGTGTGGTTTTGTTGCCTAAACCTAACTTTGGTTTTCTTAAACCTAACTGTGTGGTTTTGTTGCCTAAACCTAACTGTGTGGTTTTGTTGCCTAAACCTAACTTTGTGCTGGTTTTCTTAAACCTAACTGTGTGGTTTTGTTGCCTAAACCTAACTTTGTGCTGGTTTTCTTAAACCTAACTGAGTGGTTTTGTTGCCTAAATCTAACGTTGGTGCCGGTTTTCTTAAACCTAACTGTGTGGTTTTGTTGCCTAAACCTAACTTTGTGCTGGTTTTCTTAAACCTAACTGTGTGGTTTTGTTGCCTAAACCTAACTTTGGTGCCGGTTTTCTTAAACCTAACTGTGTGGTTTTGTTGCCTAAACCTAACTTTGGTACCGGTTTTCTTAAACCTAACTGTGTGTAAACCTAACATTAGCTCTAGTTTTGTTCATTTTGATACTTAATCATTGAAAGTTTTTCCTAAACCTAACTAAGTGGCTTTGTTCCTTAACCTAACTTTACTTTTGTCAAACAATTTTGTCCTGAAAAGAATATGTTTTATAGATTGCATTTCGTGACTATTCTACGAACTGCTGGGACACTGTGTTGAATATAATGCAGAATTAAAATAACTACATGCAAGTAAAAGACAGTTCAAAATAATTATACATACATAGAATACATAGTATATATACATATATAAGTCTGTGTTAGAGACAGGTAAGTGATATAAGAGATCAAAAGCAACAAATTAAACCTTATACTTTTGGGGGCCACTGCACAAAATAGAGAAAAAATTCAAATTTTAATATTACAGCAGGTTAAATAATCATAGTCGTGTCCCAAAACTTAATAACAAGCACAATATTTCAGAGGCCAATAATAAATGCTTCTGAAAGCTTTCATATGACTGTAGTGCTTTCATAAAGTCAGGGTGCTTTAGATGAGAGAGGTCCGACAACATAAACAGAAGTATAAGGTTTAGCATGAAGGCAGCAATAGATTCTACAGAAAATAGAAAGATTTTTAAAGTTGTCAAAGTTGATTCACTATAAAATGTAATTTTGGATGCAAAACGAGATTCTGAGTCGAAAGTAAGGCTGAATAGATTGGTTTGTTACTGAAAATCCACCTGCTAATAGGCCTTGAATGAGGCTGCTCTGTTTTTTCTAAAGAATATAACTGCTGATGATGGAAACTTGAAACTAATAAACATATAAACTGAGGGAAAATATGCGCTAATAGGTCAATAAGTTATTGGCCTCTTTCATCAGGTGCTTGTTGACTTGTGTTCCGTGGACATTAAAGTCACCCAGGACTTCGTCTCCCTTCCTACATAAATAAGAGCAGAGGTAACCCCCCCCCACCCCACCCCCACCCCTACACACGCACAGATGTGCAGTCACACAGCTGTGTGTGCGCGATGAAGACCTGAACTCTCAGTCACACCCGCCGCTCTGATGAGTAACAGCAGCCAGGCTCTGTCCCCCGTGCTGCCCCTCACGAGCTTTGGCAACGTGCTGATGTTCCTTTTCAATATCCTCCTCGCCGCCACCATCATCTTCCTCAACATGTCCGTGTCGCTCGCCATACTGCTGAACGGCGCGCTGCGCGGCGAGAACCGCTTCATGTACATGCTTAGCACCTGCCTCAGCGACGTCTGCACCGGCGTGTCTTACTACTACGCCGGCGTCCTCGACGTGAGGGACAGTTTCGACTCCCCAACGAGAACCTATCACATCGTGCCGACGTTCCTGGGTCTCTCTTACATGGCGATCCTGGCCGCGCAGGCCGACCGGTACCACGCGGTGGCGGCGCCTTTTAAATACTCGCAGCGCATGACCCGAAACCGGACCCTGCTGGTCATCCTCGCGTACTGGCTCTACGCGTTCCTCATCGTGGCCGCGAATAACCTGGTGACGATCGGGGTCGCCAAGACGATCACGAGCTTGGGCTCGTTGGTGGCGAACATATTGACGGTGATCATAATGATAGGGCTGAACATCCAGCTGTTCAAGATAGTTAGGTTCCACCTGGAGCGCGAGCCGCCCTCCGAGGAGAGGGACAGCAAGCGCTCGTCGGTGTATCTCATACTGGTGGTGGCCGTGTTCTTCCTGGGCACGTGGCTCCCCATATTCTGTCACATCGTTGTGTGCAATTTCTTCGGGACGACGTGCTACACGTTCAGGAACGAAGGCACCAACCCGCTGCGCATTCTGCCCCGGATCAACGCCGCCCTGACGCCCATCCTGTACATCAGAGGGTGCTCCGGGCTCAAGGCGACGCTGCTCGCCAGGGTGTGGAGACCCGGCTGCGGGCTAGGAGGGGGCAAGAGGGTGATGGCACGTTAGACGTCACGTCTTTTAGTGTTATCCTCACATGAGAGTTCAATTCAAAAAGCGTTTTACGCACTAATTTGAGACCAGAATCACTTGTCAGACAAACGTATCCATGGCCTTTAGACAATAATCATGTCACAAATATACACTGCGCACGGTTAAACAAATGTTTTATGCATGTTTTGCATGTTTTTTTTTTTAATGTCGGATAGTGCTTGAAGTCATCCTGGCCCTATCTGACTGTTTTCGTTCATCCATACACACATGACCACATGACAATAATAACATGACAATAAAAACCTGTGCAATACATTACACATTACACTGTGCAATAATAGTTAAAAAAGTTAAAAATAGTTAAAATAGTTGTTTTTTTTTCTCTGTCTGTAAATATAATATTTCAGTTATTGTTGTTTTTTCTACTGTTTTTTTTTATTGCTTATTTATAATACTTGTTTTATTTTATTTTTATTTTTTATTTTTTATTTTTAGCTTGTCTTCTTCTACTATGTCTCTTGTGTGCACTTTACGCTACGCTGTTGTAAGTCTGCAAATTTCCCCGCTGCGGGACTAATAAAGGATTATCTTATCTTATCTTATCTTACACACACACACACACACACACACACACACACACACACACACACACACACACACACACACACACACACACACACACACACACACACACACAGTCCCCCTGCGGTTTAATTGCAAAGTCGGATGGATGTCAAAGGCAGCTTTTTCTTTAGGCAACTTTCAGAGGACCACTTCATGGTTTTATTGTGTTTCCAGGTTGGAAGATGTCGGGAAACGTTTTATCCTTGGACGCCAGATTATTCCCACTGTTGTTCTCAAATCGCCCCCAAATGAACCAATTGTTTGTGAAATGAATGTCTTGCCGTGAGAAATGTTGCCCCGCAAAGAAACTGATGAAACATATAATATGGCGTTTATGAGTGTTGTCATCTTTTATACCATGAATAAAAAAATGAAAAGGTCATCAACAATTTGAAACTTTTGCAGCTATTTTTTTATTTAAATGTATTTCTGACACGCTGATTTCTTTTTCTTTTTATGGCCAACATAGCGATTCTATTTATAAGGTTCCCTGTTAAAAATGATTAAAAGTGAAATATGCAAAGGAAAACAGTGTGTCTTAAGCATTATTACTTTTTTTCTGATAAGCCTCCACCACCTATCCAGAGACTGACTGGTATATTCCTGACAACTTAATGAAATTGATTTCTTTGTTGTAATAAATGTGAATAGTTTGTCATTAATTGAAAGCATCTAGGGGGGATTACTTTGATAGGGTTATCTTCTGCATCGGCTATCAGACATTTCATATATATCATGTCCTTATGATGTTTATCGCATGTGTGCCTTATAACAAGTGTTGCTTTTTTGTGAGCTAATACACACATGCCTTTTGGTCGGAGCACCTTGATTATGCAACTCAACGTGTGGAGGATGCTGCACTCCCGCGGCCGCCACGCCGTGTCAGGAGAGTGCTTTGGCACAGCGCCACCACGTCGTTATCCACGGAATGTGAGCCATAAAAAAACGAATGAAGCGCGCGGAAGATCAAACCGATGTGCGCTGTGTGGATCGAGCGGTGTCCCTTCATGCAGCTGGCTGCAGGCGTCGGGCGAGAGCGCGCGTTATTAGCTGCAGCCAGGTGGCATCTCATCAAAGTGAGGATGGAGGTCCAATAAACGGCCAAGGAGGTGAACCCCCCCCTCGCCCCCCTGTTTGCCCATTGGCTCGGTGGGGTTCCTCTGGTTCTAAGAGGAGGAGCCGGCAGATCGTCACACTTCCGCACATCTGGTGCCCAATTTTTGAACCAGAACCATCTCTCTCTCTTCTTTTTTCTTTTTTTTTTCTCCTGCTGATACGTGTGAATCATTCGACCATTAATCATCCTGAGATCTGTGATGGCTCTGATGACTCAAAACCTTTGAAGTCTCAA
This sequence comes from Anoplopoma fimbria, assembly GCF_027596085.1. Classification (NCBI taxonomy): domain Eukaryota; kingdom Metazoa; phylum Chordata; class Actinopteri; order Perciformes; family Anoplopomatidae; genus Anoplopoma; species Anoplopoma fimbria. The sequence continues at coordinate 10,382,884 of NC_072461.1, read as the reverse complement.
ATTGCGATTATTGTTTCAAGTCCAGTTGATGAACCGATTTCAGAATAAACATGATTGGAAGTGATTGCAGTAAATACGCACATTAAATCAATTTGCGTTTAGAAATAGCATTCACCTGAATACTCTGGAGCTTGCACAGAAACATGGTGTACACTGCAAAAAAAAGTGAAAAAAGTCATTTAAAAAAAATGTACCTAATCTGCATGGGCGGTTTGAAACGGTAAAGTCTTGCAAAAATAATTTAATTTATAACTTAATTTCTTAGAATATTCTCTATCATACAATGGAAACTTCTGGTGATTAAAGTTTCCACTTTATTTCAACTCACTCCTGACTTGTAAAAAAATAAAAAATAAAATATATATTTAATTATTTATTAATTTTGGTGAAACTACACCCAAAACTTGCCGGTTTCGCGCACACCCTGGCATTCATTATTCTTATCTTTTAAATCAATGAAGCAGGTCTATACATTCAATAACTTGTCGAGTCGGACATTTTTTGCAGCGCATAAGCAGCATATAGAACCGCGGCTGTGAGGGGAGGCCTAAAACCACCGACATATCCCTCCCCTCTGTCTTCCTCCCTCCCTCTCTCTCACCCCCTCTCTTTCTCTGCCATCTTGCAGGTAAAGTTGCCAGGGGTCCTGGGGGCTGAGAAAGTGGCCAAACCCTCCCACAGTGGGCTGTTTTTTTCTCTCCCCCTGCTGCACTCTGGGCTGGTTTCTATTCAAATGTGGGTCAGGGGTGAGGAAGCCTAACGTCATAAGCTTTGCAACATGGCGTCCCGAAGGCTGTGAGATGAGCAAGAGGATGGTAAAGAACGCTTGAGGACAATCCTACCGATGTAATAAGGTATTTAAAAGATTTCTAATTTCCATTTTTTAAAGCTGGATCGTAAACGCGCATCGGGGGCAGTCTGTTTTCGATCGGCTCGTTTTTCTCCAGCTTTGCAGCAAGGATCGCAAGGGTTTTTTTTTTTTCGGCGTTACGGTGGTGTGTTTTTTTTTTTTTTTTTCACGGCATGCCAACAAAAAAAATAGGGGCTTCGCTGGTGCGTATTCCGGCTCTACCAGCTTGCTTATGGCAAGCCGAAACCGCAAAAAAAAGAATGTGTTGGCAAATGTTGTGGCGTTTATCTTGGCGTCGTGAGCGAATAATAGATGCCCCCCCCCCTCCTGTGGGACCGAGTGTGGGCTACCAAATATCCACCAGGCTGGCAAAGCGCAGCGGGCGACAGAAAAGGATCCACACAACAATAAAAAAAAAAATAAAAAAAATAAAACCTGACTAGTCGCTGAAACGTTTTTGCACTCATAACGTCGTTTTCTCTGCTTATGTTTTTAATAATACAGCGAGTTAAATGCATCGTTCACCACAAAACGAAGGCGAACGAGCCGAAGGTTTCATTCATATCCACTTCTCTCGTGTAATCACAACACTGATGTTGTTGTTGTTGTTTTTTTGTAATAGTAACTTAAATTTAACGTGTACGTAACAAACAGGACTGCGTATTTTTCCGCACGGTATGTTTTTGCGCAATCTTCCTGATAATCGCAGAGATGTTACAGCCGATACGTGTGATGTAACCCGCATTGTTTATATGTAGGCTAAGCCACCTTGGTTTAAGGTTCGGCTAATTAAAACACACACACACACACACACACACACACACACACACACACACACACATGCATATACACACACACACACACACACACACACACACACACACACACACACACACACACACACACACACTAGTTACAATGCAGGCTCGGCTACTTGTAACCGTGAATTGCAGGCCATCCATGCAGGGGGGTGTATAGTGGGCCACTGCTATCGACCATCTTTGTGATCGGCTACAGTGTGGGTGTAACGTTACATTGTGACCCAAAACTGCCGTATGGAAACGGTGTTGCATGCTATTGATTTCCGGTGTTCTCATACTACAACAACAACGACATCAAGAGCCACATCAGTTTATATTGAATATTTGATTATTTAACTCCAATTCAGGACAACAACAAATGACTTAGTAGCTATTAAAACAATGTTCAGGTGCAAAGGCTGCTCCGCTTCCCAGGTGATTAGTGTTGTGGCAAGGGGCATGCAGATAATAAGGCACAGGAATGTCAGTAATGCGGACTCCCTTGTAACTACCAAATGTATAGGTCTGTTAAAGGTTTCTTTTAACTTTGCTTTAGTTTTCCCAGCTAAGAACAATCAAGATGGGCTTCTGATAAAACTCTAATAACCCTCTCAGTCATTTTCAGTATTAAACGTGTCACTCTTGGTGCTTGAGTAAAAAGTGTTGTCCCTGGCTGAAGGACGCCCTCACTTGTGTCAACTGTCAGATATGTCTTTCTATTTTGCCTCTTGTTGTCCTTTTTGTTGCTTTATCACTTTATCTGAACTGTGTCAGAGGGCAATTGTTGGCGTAAACTCATTTTCTTCTTCTTTAAGTGGGCATTTTGAAAAAAAAAGCAGAGTTTCACTGTTTTCTTTAATTGCTGAGACATTTCTTGGCTTTTGGAAGTTTTGTCACAACTTTAGGGCAATGCCAAGTCAAACTACATCAATGTTCTCAACTGGCTATTCTGCTCAAGGGTTGCAGGGTGTTGCAGCCTATAATATGAAGATTATAGGACTAAGTTTGCTCTGGTTACACCCACTCCGAAGGTGCAGTTGAAGTGAGTGGTTGTGCTGCCTGTCAGTCTGAAATCCGGCCCGCAATTAGCTGAATTGTGCTTTTTTTGACAATGCAGCCGAAAATGCTTTTTTAAAAGCTTGTCGAGCTGTGTCAGAATGTGTTATATTTCTATTTTTATACACACTTTACGCTCATGGCTCTGCTGCTTATGAGTGATGACAATGCTGCATCTTGAATTTCCCCCATGGGGATCAATAAAGGAATATAATAATAATAACAGCAGTCAGATTTGTAGACTCACTGTGTGTTAAGTTCATGTGACCGGTGTCTCTCTCACAACCTCTTACAGAATACTGAGTAGCATTTTAAAGAGGAGCGGTCAACTATATCCTGTTTGATAAAGATTAATAATTAGCAATCTGGCATTCCTACAGAAACGAGAAGGAAAACATCGGCCAAGAAGTTCAATAAATCAACCGTCATGCTCCCTGATGTCCTTTCTCATCACCGAGCTCAACCAGGCGCATGCTGTAGCTGTTGTCAAATATACATCACAAGTAGGCGCATCTAGTTGGATTAGGCCACAAAAATGACCCAGAGAAGTCAACTGATCAGTGTGACTAGTTTCATTGATCACTGTGAAATACAAAGATGGGTCCAGGAGGGTAATTTAAGCCTGTTTGTTTGTGTGTTTGTGTGTGTGTGTTTGTGTGTGTGTGTGTGTGTGTGTGCGCTTGTTGCCCCATGATCCTCATCATGAGCCGGTTGGTTTTTGCCTCGCCCTCCTCGTCCCTTCCCTTCCCCTTCTCGACACACAGCCCCCGCGATCGTGGCTTACGGTGGAGTGTGTGCGTGGGGCAGCACAATGCGGTAAGGCTACTTAGGCTATACGCTTCTGCTGACATGTTGGCCGAGGACTTATAGATTGTGCTTGGCCGACACTTCGTATACGGATCCGCCTGTCCTGTCCTGTCCCGTCCCGTGCTGCGCTATGTGTTTGGAGGTTCAGCTCGGTTCGTGCGGTTGGCCAAAGCGCCTCGGGGCAGGGTTGTTGTTGTTCTTTTCAAGAAGAAGAAACAGTCTGTGGAATGCAGCGCTGATAGCCAGAAGGTTATGAAGTGTTTAAAGGCTGGAGGAGGAGGAGGGGGAGAAAGAGGGAAGGGGGTGGCAGCTCTGTAAAACCTTGGACCATACAGGATCCCTCCTTACCCAACATGCCCTCTGTCCTTAGCCAAAGCATTAGGCTCCAGGTCATGTGGGTCTGCTGCTTTTTACTGGGGGGTGGGTGGGTTATCTCATCAACAAAGTTAATTCTCTCAAGACAGAGGTAACTTTATCATTCCAATCATATGCTTGCTCGCCAGCAAAGTGCTTGATTGCTTCACCGTTTTTTTCTTTTCGGGGCGAGGGCTCGCGGGTTGATGCAGGATGTGCTGCTGGCTTGTGTTGCTGGCGGGTGTTGCTCAGTGTTCACTTGTGTCTTTATTTGATTCACTCCGGTGGGGGGCACTTTGGATGCAGCTACAGAGCCATAGAATACAGTACAGCATGGAAGCCAGAGAGAGAGAGAAAGAAGCAAATCTTGGTTGAGTTAGACATTAGTTACCTGGATTCGTTAATCTCAGTCCAACACATCTCGCATATAATCTTTTATCTTCTTTTTGTCAACAAGGAACACACATTCAAGTAGTCGTTTGACTAAATAGCAAGTATGTCATCTGTTTAGCAAAACGCAGTTTTTAGTTCTTTGAATGTCTGTTGTTATTATTTAAATATCATTAATTTTGCTACAAAAAAAAGATGCAAGCCAAAGGAATAGAAGCTTAAGCTAAATATATCCAATTAAATATGAATATATATCCAGTTGCCTCCTGGTTCTTGACAGTTACAGTTGCTAAGGAAAGGATTCCGACCAACCTCCGGGCAATTAATTGCATCAAAGATGTTATTAAAATGCATTAATTTCTCTTACCTTTTCCCATCAATTCCCACATAATAACCCATAATCCCCAAGTAAAAACATGCTTTTTGCAGATGTTTTAACAATCATAAAGTTAAATATCCTTTTTCACCAAGAGTCCAATGCACTATAAACATTTTAAGAGAACAGTTTTGTCTTGTTGCATTTCATTTTCAGCTTTTTGCACATGACTGCTGAACTCTGCCTGCTGATACCTGCAGCCCTTATTAAACATTGCATAATGCCCTGTTTTGTGTAATTTACTGTACAGTTGATCACAACATTAAATTGTCTCGTGACTATAAATTAAGTGGGGTTTATTACTAAATGGGAGTTGGGTCTTAAACATAACAGGTAGGGGGATTGCGCCCGTGGTAGGTGTCTGCATCCTGCCCCACTGCGACAATAAGTATGATGGGCGGGGTCGTGCAAGCTATTTTTGCACACATGAGAGAGCATACCTGTTACTGCCTCTTGACCCAGCTGAGGCTTCGGCATCTAGTGTTACTTGTGCATGAAATGAACACCACAGAAGAAATAAATTCATTGTAATGCAGGAAAACAGGTTAAGACTCAACCAGCTGCTTTGTCGTTTTGACGGAATTTTGGGGAAAAAACGTCCTTCTTTTGGCTGGTATCGATGCCCCCGCTGTAAGAAAACCCATGAAATGCCCAAGGTGTTATTAAGACAGGCATTTTCTTGAGAAAGTTGTGTTACAGGTTGGGTTTTGTGGACACGTGTTTTTGTGTGGGAGAGAAAAGAGTCTTTGCTCTTCTTCCCTTTGCTGCACAGCTCTGATACACATGGGGTACGTATTACGCAGCAACCTTTGGGCCCCCTCCTGTGAGCAAATGGACGGAGCTCCTTTCATTCCACTGCACCCTGGGCAGGACTTGTTTGTCTGCAGCACGGCTGAACTGCCTGATGGAAAATTAGTCTTAATTGGAAGGACTGCGGTAGGGATACTGTAATTCGTGCACTCCTCCCCCTTCAGCCGTGCAGCCCTGGGGTCCCTCACCTGTTCACTAGCATTCGTATCTAACTATCCTGCAGGAAAAAAATCCAGATCAGCCATTCCTTTTTGTTTCTGAGATTTTTGTCCAGCAGGACGTCTCTCCCTGCAGCTTTTCTGAAGAGAATATATAACTAGAATTGGATCAGTGTCCAGAATTCCAGCAGATGCTGCGCATTGGAGCTATTCAACGGTTTGCCATGGAGACGCATGCATAGGCACGTTTTTTTTATTCCAAGGAGAGACCCCAGCTGGTGATTTTCACTTTATATTTCACACTCTGTCGTCTCTCTGGTCGGAAAAGAACCCTGAATATTCTGCTCTCCGCAGCCTCACAACACAGCACTGCGCTAGATGCATCACTGTACCCAGTTTAGAAAATTAAACCCAAGACTACTGTGGCTCGTTTTGAATTTCAATGCAAAAACAAGAGAAATTACGCTAGATTTCTTTGCCATGCACACGGGTATCAAGGTTTCTAAAGGGTTTTTTACTTCTGACTTCAGACAGGGAAAGTATTGCTGTGACAGCAGTGTGGTGGGATGAAGGGAAAGATCATTACTCCGTAGTGCAGTTAACAGTAGATTATTTAACCTATACACAGCATGTACTGCACGGCCTGCCCAAACCGTATACCAAAAGATATAATTACAAAATTTACACTGCAGGTTTTAGAGTCACCAGGTTACTGCGGTGCATAGCAACCCATACTCCGATTTCCTGCCTTGACCCAATTTTGAGCCATTTATATTTTTAGCGGAGTCTAAACTTTGCACCAGAGTTTTTAAAAACGTTGCTCAAAACCGAAATTGTGACCAAATCACTAGAAACTGTCGTGGCGTTTCCTCTGAGGCAGCAGATATTACCCAGGTGTAAAGGAGCATATAGTAAGGGCTGGCTGTTTTAGTTTAATCTCCTCACTGTGCTGTTGGCTGTTCCCTCCCTCACCTGAGAGCCGAAACTCTGATAATTGCAGCATCAGAGAGTCCAAGCTTACCCATGCAGAAGCGGCAGCCATGTTGAAAAAAGGACTCAGAGGTGGTTGCTCGGTGTTTGTATTTCAAACTGGCTTTGTACCATCCCCCTAACCCATCCCCCACTGCCTCTGCCCACCAGCATACTCCCTGGGCGTGTGTGTGTGTATGTGTGTCTAAGTGCACTGTCTCTGTGAGTGCGCACACTCAGGGGGGCCTTTTGCTCGTGTACATGATTGGCTCCCTTCCTCTGTCTGCCTCAGACAGTCCTCACCTGCGCGTTTACTGTCTTCTGCTCAAAGCAATCCCCTGCTCACTTTTTTTCAAAGACACTGCTGTGTATTGTTTTTAAAAGTAATTGCCAGGAAGGACGAGCCCAGGTAGAACAAGTCTTTGAAACCCAACTTGTGTTCTGTTGGTTGTTCTGGCAGGTGACCTTTTGCAGCAGTAGGGTGTGTTTTGTTATTGCGCCACAGGACTTTGCCTCACCTCTGCCCTCTCTTCTGGGTCTCTACCCCTCCGCTCAGGAGATTAGTGCCACAGCCCACTGCTCTCCAAGTCGCCACATGAACTAGGACTCTGAAAGGTTTACTAGCTCACTGTTTAATCCATAAACTCCTTGGAGGGGAAAAAGGGATGCAGTGGCAAATAGAGTTAAAACCAGATCATCCAGATCTCTGGTTTAACCAGTTTAATTCACCGCCTGGGGGCACTTTGTGAAGTTTTTCTTTTTTTTTTAGTCTCTCATGGTGAATCAACACACGGATGTGTCTATCAAGTCGGTGTTAACACCCCTATCTGCTCATCTCCTTGTCAGCAGGCACCTGATGCAAGCCAAGGTTGGGGTGAAGCAGTTGGGTACTGTTTTTTTTTTTTTTTTTTTTTTTTTTTCTTGTTTTTTTTTTTTTTTTTTTTTTTTTTTTTAAAGTGAGGTTTCCCCGGCCCTCTATCATTACAACGCGGTCTGTTTTTGAAAAGGTTAATACTGCAGCTAAGGTAAGCTGATCCTGTGCTTGTGCTCGTAGGACAACGTCTACCCTGGTGGGCTGTCTTCGGTTGGTATGTGGTGCCATATTGCGTCAGACCAAGTATTGTCTCTCACTGCGCTCCTTACAGGCTAAGTTGGCATCTCTCAACCTCTGTTCCACCCTTTACAGAAAGCTAAAAAAGGTCCAACCCTGCAGAAAATGCTACCCACCAACAACATAACAAAACACATATGACCTCGCCATCCTGCATACTGGAAACATCGTTCTAACATGTTCTAGTAGTGTCACCTCTCTAATAGTGCATCTATCCCGGACTTTAATATGAGCAACAGCCTGGATACTGCATTGCTAATGTCTCTACAAACTGCACAGAACACCTGTGCACTCCCAGATGGACGGCTGCCATGATGGCGTGGGCCTGTCCGTCTCCTGCGGTATTAAGCCTGCCTTCCTGGGCAGCACCGTTGGATGGGGAGCTGGGCCTACACGTGTCCCACCCTAGCTGCATATAGATCAGCCGTAATCCATTAGCAGCTCCCTGGAATCCAGCCGGCACAGCACAGCACTGGAGGGGCCAGGGGGAGAGAGGGTAGCGGTGCGGGTGATGGGGGGAGAGGGATGACAAGAGGAGGGGGTGGGGGGACGGGGGAGGGCTTTTTTTTTTTTTTTTTTTTTTTTTTTTCCTGAGCTGGCTTCTGCACTCAGAGCCCAGCCCCCTTTTTATGTCGGCCTGCTGGAAAAATCTTCTTGAATCCCCCCATAAAGCCTGCAGAGGTGTGTGTGTATGTTAAGAGAGAGACTTGACTGATATATGGCTTCCTGGCTGGCATCATAGCAGAGGCCCTTCTTTGTCTAGCAGCCCTCCTCTCCATTACCGCCTGCAGGGATTGAGTGCCACGCGCACCCCTGTAGCGCGCTCTGCGATTAACTGCAGATCTGGGGTACGTATTCAGGAATAGCTCGTTGTAATTCAAGTTGGGGACGGGGAGGCTGTTTCACGGGATGTGTTTGCATGCCCGGGGAGAGACTGGTGAGGGTGGGAGAGAATGGAGAGGAGAGGAGCAGAGGAAAGACGGGGGAGGGGAAGAAGAAGAAGAAGAAGACCATGAGTGGAAGTGTCAAAGCAGAGGAGGCAAGCCCAGGCCTGGACCTGAGAGTAATGATCACTCCGGCTGATTGTATCAGCCAGCCTGACTGTTCCAACAGAGCCGGATTGGATACATCAGCAAGCCATCTCCATTATACATTCCTCACCTTGTTGCTCGAGCGAGATGTAATGGATTCTTTTTTGCGACAGCGTATTGTCATCACCAACAAATTCCCTGCCCGTTTTGTCACCTTCTTAGGCGGCGGTTTTTATGTTAATTATTCCCACATGAGTCTCCCGTAGTGATTGTAGGGCCTAAAGTGTGGGGATGCTATATTTTAAAGATTAGAATTAGCTTTGCCCTGATACATTTTTGTGAATTTTAGCCTTCAGGTGAACACTCCAGAGGGGGGTTTTGTGAAACCAAGCTCAGTCGTGTGTCTTCGCCCTCAGGCTTGCCTCTTCTATGCTTCTAGCTGAGTTCAGGAACCACTCCCGTCTCTCCTGCTGAGCATTATGAAACATGATTTTCAGCAAATCTCTAGGTTGGCACCGGGTTGAAATGGTGCATTTTCACATGTATTTACGGCTCGAGTTAAGCATTTCTCTTCATTACTGTGTAATCTCCTCTAATACGGTATACCCTTCTCTGATCAGGGGCATTAAAGATGTGGTTCCATTTTCCCAGCATGCCCAGGGCTTTAAACATGTTAAACACGAGTCAAGGACACACCCTGCTGCTCAGACTAAAGCACACTACTATTGTTGCATCACACCTGAGCTGTGGATAGGCTCTTTGAATCTTTAAAATGATCAGTGTTTTCAACGTGGGACCAGAAGTAGAGCACTGTGGACTGTAGTAGGTCATCACTATGTTTTCTAACACTGAATGAGATTCATCTGTCCTAATTCCATAAATGAGGGCCTCTCTGGAGGATCAGGTGTTGCTGTCGTTGTCTTTGAGCTGCACCCTCCCCCCCCACCACCCTCCTCTGCCCTAGCTCCGTGTAGTTTTACCTGCTCAGGTGTCACCTAATCCCTCCCCCCGGCCCTACTGTGGCACCGACCCCCACCCCCAGACAATGGGGCAGGGCTGACATTACCATGACCTAATAGAGGCTAGAGTGAGCCGAGTTTCCAAAGAGGGCAACCTCACCGAAACCAGAGGGGAGGCACCTGCGAGAAGTAGTTACTCTACCCTTTCCTCTTATCCGCCCATTTGGCTATTGTGCCAGAACAGTGGCAATGTGTATTAGAACTCGATCCACGTGGGGTTGCAATTTGTTTTAAAAAGGAAGTCAAAAGGAAAGGTTCCAGTTTCTCAGCTGGTTCCTGTATGATTATTCGGCATGCTGTGCTGACAGTTTGCTAATTTCCTTGTAAGAGCTAAAAGCTTAGATTGATATACTCACCTTGGGAGTCGCAACACGCTGTATTCAATTTTAATCCTGCTAGAAATAAAAGATTGCACGGTAAAGCTCTATAAGTAAAGCTGGTTCAACACTTTGGTGTGAAAACACTTTGTGGTATCTGTTAATGACCGCTACTCTCCTTTCACATGTTTTATTCTGGGGAACATGCTTTATTGAACAACTTGTCATTTATCATAACATCAGTCTAAAGCTCTGTTCAAACTCGTAGCATAGCGCTAGCCTCCGCAGACGGCTTGCAAGCTCTGAGCATGAACAGAGGCATTTATACTCTGTGCCCTGTGCGCTGCATTATTCTCGGAAAGGCCATAGGGCGAACAAACAAAATCAACTGTGAGGAATCAAAAGGAAGAAGAGTGTAACCCATATATATGCCCATAGACTGTAGGTGTAACTGGCAAAAAGCCATAAACCAACCTTTTACAATGCAGAGGAGGGATTGTAATTATTTGTAAACTCATCTCATATTCATGGGTTAAGTATTACATAAGTCAAGTATTACATAATTTATAATGAAACAAAGGTTGAATATCCTGTAAATTTGATTTTGGCTGTAAAAAAATATACCCAAGTTTTTAAGACGTCCTATTTTCTAAAGCATTTAAAAGTGAATTGGTCTTCTTTTTTTAATCCCTAGACTTGTAAATAGCACTTTTATCAGTGAAATATCTGTGACAGTCATGGGATCGCACGCCTGTGCCAAGTAAAAAAAAAAAAAGAGAAAAAAATCAGATGTGTATGCCAAGCACCGTGACCACTACGCGCATCACAGGCTGGCTGCTGTAATCATTTTTTGCCACGCTTGCCTCTGGCCGGCTTGACTATGGCTAGTATAAACTAAGCCATATCCTTGACGTCTAAAATGTAAATCTAACCACCTTTTTAATTTCTCTCTTCCAGCTTCAGGTGGTGCTCGTGTAGGAAGAGAGAGACAGAGAAAGAAGGAAGGTGGAAATGGAACTGCCAAATCATGCCAAACAACTGCTGCTGCAACTCAACCAGCAGAGAGCCAAGGGCTTCCTGTGTGACGTTATCATCGTGGTGGAGAATGCACTCTTCCGTGCCCACAAGAACATCCTGGCTGCGAGCAGCATCTACTTCAAATCTTTGGTCCTCCACGATAACCTCATTAACCTCGACACAGAGATGGTGAACCCCTCTGTATTCAGACAAGTTCTGGACTTCATCTACACTGGGAAGCTCCTGTCCTCTTCGGACCAGAGCAGCGAGCAGAACTTCAGTGCCCTCTTAACCGCAGCCAGCTACCTCCAGCTCCATGACCTCGCTGCTCTGTGCAGAAAGAAGCTAAAGCGCAGTGGTGGGAAACCCCTGCCAGGCAAACCCTCCACTCCAGGTCCCCTTAGCCGCTTACGCCTCAACAACCAGCGCCTTTCCACTTCTACCCCTGCTGGCCCCAAAAACCACTATCCTCCGACCCCTTCCGATGCCGACCAGCCGCAGCCAGATGAAGGCCTTCGGGACAAGCTCTCAGACGACGAAACGTTTGTTGGCAGCTCTGGGAGGAACGGCAATGGGGGGAATGGCAGCAGTAACGGTAACCTCAGCAGTGGAGGAAGTGCTGGGGAGCCAGACCTTGGACTGGACCTGTCAAAGAAGAGCCCTCCCTCTGCGGGCACAGCCACTGACGCCCTCAGCCCAAACAGCAACTCCCAAGAATCCCCACAATCTGCCTCAGTATCCACAACCAACAGTGCCTCACTGGATGACTCCTCCACCACCCTACCAGGTGTAGACACGGAGACCACGGATCTCAACCCCTTGTCTAAAGCCTCAGAGGAAACCCAAAACCAACCCGATGGCCCCCCGCCCCAGAAGAAATCCCGACAGGGTGCTCGCAAGAACGAATGGCCTAAGAAAGAGGCATCGGGGTTGAAGTCGGAAGATCATGACAGGCCCCTGGTTAATGGGGTGGTCGTGGGTCCTAAAGATGGCCAGGCTTTCCAGTGTAAAGATGAGGAAGACGGTGGAGAGAACGGCCAGGACCACACTGATGAGAGCGGGCAAAGTGACGGAGAGAGTGCAGGGGGTGGAGGGGGAACTGGAGGGGGAAACCACAGCGCCAACTACGTGTACCGGCAGGAAGGTTTTGAACCAGCGTTTGGAGACAACCTTTACGTGTGCATTCCCTGTGGCAAGGGCTTCCCCAGTTCTGAGCAGCTCAATGCCCATGTGGAGACGCACAACGAGGACGAGCTCTACATCAAAGAGGAGGGAGGGACCTTCGTGAAAGAGGAGGATGAGGAGGAGGCAGAGGACCTCTCTGCTGCCGTGGGTCCCTCCAGCTTTGGCTCTGAAGCGCGTCCTTTCAAGTGCACTGTCTGCAGTAAGAGCTACAAAGACCCGGCGACGCTGAGGCAACACGAAAAGAGCCATTGGCTGACAAGGCCTTTCCCCTGCAACATCTGCGGTAAAATGTTCACCCAGAGAGGCACCATGACACGCCACATGCGCAGCCACCTCGGCCTCAAGCCGTTTGCGTGCGAAGAGTGTGGCATGCGCTTCACGCGCCAGTACCGTCTGACAGAGCACATGCGTGTCCACTCTGGGGAGAAGCCGTATGAATGCCAGCTATGCGGGGGGAAGTTTACCCAGCAGCGTAACCTCATCAGTCACCTGAGGATGCACACCTCACCCTCTTAGAAACACATCAAGCCAAAGAACTCTGGGATATAGAAAAAAAACAAAACCTCTACCTTTCCCCTCCCCCCATCTCAACAGCAAAGAAACGCACATGCACACATTCACACGCAGACACTCACAGTTCCCTTCACATGAATTCCAGTTTACGACGCCCGGGCTTAGTGGCTGATATAGCTATTAGCCACAGTGGGCTCTTGGTGATGGTGGGAACTTGTTGATTTCAAGGATCATGTCATCATTTATATCAAGCAACCTCTGCTCACCTCTCAGGAGTTCTAGAGGGACAAATAACTCCTGTCTCTCGCCAAAGTCACAAAGCCATGGTGGTGTGGCACGACTTCTGGTCTGCAGTGCAAGTCTGTCAAATGTGAATGTGGCTACTGATGTAAAGTCAAGCCCCCCCTCACCTCATGCCCCTCAGCAGCCTTTCTCTCTTCTACCCTTTTGAGCTTTTTCAGATTGCTCCTCAAACTGATCAACTCAAGAGTCCCATCTGTACTCCAGTGCTATCTTGACCAAAAACCCATGCAAACAACTACTGGCAATAATTCAGCAAAAAGATTATTTTTAACCCTGACAGCTTTATATCCTTTGTTATGATGGTGATGGGGATCTGTGTGTGAGAGGAGGGGTAACTGGGGTTGGGACCATCTCCATGCTTTAACTGAAAGTCCTGAAAGAAATAGAGATAACATTGGATTAACTTTTAGTTTTTACAGACCACAAATACTCAAAGTCTCTCTCTATGGCTGCTCGCAGCGATGCAGGGTGGATTTTCATTGTCGGTTTTGCCTGCTTGTGCTCCCAGGAATGAATCCTGGTTAGAAAGACAAACCCCTTCGAGGTACTTGATTTACTTAAAGAACTTGTAATGTTTCAGTGAATGTTTGAACTGGAAAGTCTTGGGATTTTTCTTGTGGAGGGGGGGATGGGATTTGGGTTAGATTGGGTGGGTAGTTTAAGGGGGGTAAGGAGAGGGTGTTGTAGACTGAACACTATGTTCAGTGGGTACGTTTATTTTTTTGTCTGTATAGCTTTCCTCCCCTCAGAAAAAAGAAAAGTCTATTTATATAGGCTTGTGACCTCGCTACCTCTGATTACTCTTACAAACTCTATGTTGATTAGTTGAAAGTTCCAATGTAATTAATTGTAAAAAGTGTGTAGATTATGGTAACTTTTCACCTAATGCTTTAACCTGCCCATCTCTCAACACAGGTTTTTAATGCTCATAGATTTTACACATTAATATTGTTTTTTTTCTTTAGCTGTAGGTTTTACTTGTCAAATATAGCTTTTGGGGCGCCCTGCTCAGTGTGGCCCCGCCTCAAAGTGTACTGTAGCCTCCTGCCTGGAGCAAATAGTGGTTAGTTAGCGTAGATGTATAGTGTTCCAAAGATCTTATGAATGTTGAGGAGAACAGAGCTAACTAACATTGCTAGACAAGTTCATAACCAAAGTTTAAAAAAAAAGATGTACTTAAGATATATAGCATACTAAATTATTACACTTTTGATTTCTTTTTTTGCTGTATAAAACAAATTATGAATTTATATTCTAAGTCCTGACAAAGAGATCCACTCTTTAGATGGAGCTTTGGCCAATGACTCTGAGACTGAGGAAGGTTCTCGTGGTTTGCAAGGAAAGCTTGTGCTGATTGGTGGGCCGGTATGATTTAAACTTTACCCACCTAACGGAAATGGTGAAGTTTAAAAAAAAAAAAAAGACGTGTTCCCTGAACATGTTTTTTGGTTTCTTTTGGTTTATATCCAGAGTCCTTATCACTTTATATTCCCTGACTTTAAAAAAAACAGGACTTGATGACATTGTATGTGTTCTGTTTCAGACCAAAAAAAAAAGAAAAAAAAGATAGGAATTATAATCAGAATTTTAATGTGAAGTTCAAGTTGCTTATTATTTTCTTTTGTTGTTGAGCCAAACTTGTGAAAACTTGTAATAAGAAGGGAGAAGCAGAGATGCACTGGACAGTTGGACAACTCATCGGTCTCCTGCGGCATCCTTTTGTTTCTGATTGTACTCCATGATCTCACCGAATGATTTTTAAATTATTTTTAACCTCTAAAGCTTTACCTCATCATAAGCAACCGTAAGTTGGGAACGCCCCTCTCTGTTGTCTGTCGGTTTCACTGAAACCTGTCCAGTGTATCTACTCTTAAACAGTTACGCTGTGGAGCATGAACCTTCACTACAAGTTTTTGGTATAGGCATTCCTCTATTATGTTGGTTTAACTGTCTTTTTTTTTTTTTTTTTAAACCTCCTTTGTCCTCATGTTATGGTCTGTGAAATGTTTATCACAGGAATGCAGCTACAGTTACACAAACATTGCTACCGTTTTAAGGTACCTGCGTCCTGGACTCCGGGAGTTGTTACTTGGTTATGTTGGATGTCGGTGTCTGGCTGTTAAGAGCAGTTGCTGTTTAGTGATTGCATGGTACATCTGCTATTTTTTCACACTCCCCAACCCCCCCTCCCAAAACCAGAAACATGTTATTTATCGCCTGATCCACTGTTGCTTGTGACCTCTCCTGGCTTAAGAGGGAGTCCGCAATGCATTGCCTTCAAACGTTATTGTACTTGTCAGCACTTACTGCAGTACAGCGTAATGTCTGTAATGCAAAAGGTGTTTTTGTACATCAAGATCTCTAGCCATCTCTGCAAATGACTTTGCAGCTGCATTTGAATGCTTGCTTGTTTGACATAACGAAGGAAAAAAAACAAAAAACAAAAAAATACGAACTCCAAACTGTGACCATACTACTACTATTACTACTACTACTAGTACTACTACTATTCAACTACTTCAGGGATTGTTCGGCATCTGTGGATGCAGACTCTCAGCTACATTTGTAAGACATAGTATTGTATCGATTTCTCTGTATTTTAATCATGGGAAAAGCAAAAACACTAGTTTCATATTTAAGACAAGCAGGGGGGTACTTTTTTCAACTAACACAAAGAGCCTTGACAAAGGCGAGGCAGCTCAAAACAAGTCTACATTTTAGTTAGTGACACGGTATGTTCTGAAATAGTTGCAAAGTTGTACAAAGAACTAAGAAGAGAAGAAAAAAAAAAAGCTCATACCCAAATCCACAAACTATTTTTTAAACCAAAGCACATTTGAATGATTATGGAACCATGTGTGGCTCTAAAAAGAAACATATGTATTTATCTCATTGTTTACATAAACTTTTACAGTTTTACAGACCTCAGTCGAGGCTCGGCCAGTCAGAGAGGTGATTTTGTGTTTGTGTGTTGTTGTTTTTTTATTTTTTGAAATAAAGATGCTTTTCCTCAGAGGTTGCTGCCAAAACAAAACCGTAGCGTCAAACACGGGGTGAACTGTTGCATATTCAATTAAGGGGAGGGGTGTGTGGTTTTAAGGGGGTAACCCCTAAACCCCCCACACCCCTTCTCTGCCAGCTGGCTTTGGGGTGACCCTGCACCCCGGTCCCCCCTGCCCTCTGGCCTATCTTCAGATGGGACCGCAGAGATGAGGGGGGTGGGGGGTGGGCAGCACGGCCTTGACGTATTAATCAAAAGGCATTGTTATTCGGGGTCTTTAGCTCAAATTTTGCGTCTCTGTTTACCCGAATGCACTTGAGGACTACCTCTGCTGCTTGGGGTCTCTTACTATGTAGGCGCTAGGGTGGGCAACGCTTGAATGGTTTGGGTTTTTCTTTTTCTTTTTTTTTTTGTTACATGGTACATCTCTTATGCTGGCGGTTTTGGATAAACCTATCCGGAGAATGTAGCTCTGGTTTGTTCACTGCATGGAAACGGGCTTATCTGGTAGTCTTAACTGTGAATGTTCTTGTTGTTTTCCTGCTCTTAAGATGTTTTTGAATTTTTTTCTTAGCTGCCTGTGTTCTGCGGGTAAAAGCAGCACAAACCTCTGGCTGGCCAAGCCTCATACAAAGTTGGTGCAAACACTTATTGACAGTGTTCTATTTTTTTTTTTATTTTTTTTTTTTTTATCAAATGTCTATTGTCAGTGATGAATGTATTTATTTCTGGTCCTGCCCTCACCTCTGCAAAGAATTAGCTCAGTGTGTGAGACTGAGGTGGAGGCAGGACCCCCTTCTTTTTTTTTTGGTTTGTTTGTTTTGAGGATTTCAAGCTGAGAATCAAAAATGAGACACTAAACATAGCCATTAACCACAATCTGTGAAAGTTTACCTTTTTTGTTGTTGTGGGAGAACTGATTTCAATTTTCAAAGAAAATGGTCTATGGCATTTAATATCTTCTATCTCAGTTATACCTGACAGTCTGTAGGGTTATTGTTGTTATTTTTATCTCATGTGATTCACTATGGGTGTTATTTTTGTTGCCCATGTGTTCTTGAGTTCTCACTGAATGACTGCACATCAGGGGAGTTGAACTTTAACCCCTTGTGTGTCTGTTGATGCAGGCAGGACGCTGTGACCTGCCTGTTCAGAACGGAGGCTACTGTATCTTTTCAATCTTGCTCTCCCTGGGTGTTGCCACTCTGCTGCCATTTAAAAAATAAAAAAACACAACAAAATAACATTCACGCAGCAGAAACCCGCACGCAATCGACACTTCACTCCGTTCTCATGGCTATTGTACCATTTCTCGTCTTAAAACCACTTGCCACCTCTCCTTTCTCTTTGTACATGACGTATGTGTTTTTTAGCGTCTTGTTAGTTCTCCATCGGAGGAGTTTAGAAACGTTGGGCAAGATAGCTTTACTAAGTGCACTTTGTATGTTTTCTTAAAGCCTCTGGGAAGACCTCTGGGGCGCTCTCATATCAATTCCCATTTAACCGACGGTTCACTCTTTTATCTCTCTCCTCTTACCTCATCATTGTTCCTGTGTGTTTGTTGAAGTATCATATCATTATGCAGTGTTACGAAAGCTTTAAAAGTTGAATATACAGAGCAGGAAATGCAAAACCGAGTGGACTGTACTCGGCCACGAGGCGTTCGCGTTTCCTTCTCATTTCTTGGTATTATTGTCGATACACCTCGGGCGGTTGTTGTCGCTCCTATCCTTTTTTTACAAGCATTTTGTACAGCAGAGGGGCTGCTCTGTCTGGTTATTATGGAGATGCTCCTTCTTACCTTGGCAGACTAATACCAAAGCCAGTTTTAAAATGGCCTCCGGTTGCCGTTGAAGCATTTCTAAGCTTTATAGTCTCCTTGCTTTATCTCCTATATACCTGACCCCCTGCTTCAGCCCTTTGACCCGCTGTAATCTCCCTCGCTCCACAGGCGACTTTATCCTCTGCTGCATTTTTACATTACACATCAGTGTTTACTGTAGCTGCTGCGACATTTTGCAGTAGTGACTGAAAAACACCAAATTACCTCAAAACTTTCAGTGTTTACAGAAAAGTGGTTTCTTGCCATTACATCTTTTATTTTTTATTTTGCCGTCCATCTGTAACCAAAATATCGAAATGGAGTATGTAGCAGCATCATTTTCACGCTTAACCTTTCATTTCATTTCCATCTTTTTCTGAATTTACAAAAGGCACAGTGTCACTTTGACGTGCACTACATTAATGGAAAGACATGATTAGCTGCTAAGAATTGATACAAAAAAGAATTATGTAGTACTTGAAGAGTTGATTAGTGGAGCTGCCCATGAAGTGGGTGTATCAAGCTTCCTCTCTGGTCTTCTTCAGGAACTTCCTCTCAATAATGCATCAGGTTCCGTAGGCTGAGAGGCTCTGGAATGGACATGCTAGGGACTTTGCCATTGAATAATTTAAACGGCAGAGAAGCCCCTCCCTATTGGCAAACACACTAGACATGCAGAGGTGCACACACCCAGGTGCATTGTTTGCGCCGGCATGTGCGCGCATACACCTCCACCCATGCGAACGCAAATGACAACGTCTAGACTTCAAACACAACCTAACATGCGCGCACCAGTATTTGAGTTGAGATTCTGTGATCCCCCCCAACCTTTTTTTTTTTTTTTTTTTGTGGCAGCACCCAGGCTGGGCTTTCTCTCTTTATCTCCACTCCTCAGAGAGCTGGTATTCAGGTCAGAGCCGCCGCCGCCGCACATAGCGATGGGGCTCGCTCAAACTCAAAGTGTCATAAAAAGTGTAATACAGCTGACCTCAGCACTCACAACCTTGCAGTCTTAATGTACAGCAGTGAGGAAAAATAAACTGTTATTTTATGATCTTTTCATTAAAAGCTTGATTGAAAACCAAGAGTGTGTTTGGACTTTTCTGTGCCTTGGTGGTGTTCCCTTCTTAAATTGTGCAAGTGATTCTGTTCGACATCTAAATGGTAAAGTCTCTCCACCCACAGGAAACATGTTTTTGATCTCATTTCAAGGTGTTGCTACCCTGTGCAGTTTGCCTTGGGGTTTATTTATTTGCATTCTATGAACATGCCTAAGTGACACTTGTAGTCTGGAGTGCATGCATGTGTATGTCATTCCATTTGGCAGCTTCCTTCATAGATAATTGATTTAAGCATTGGGATCCATGAAGGGTGGTATAGTGTGGGGACAAAAAATGTATTATCAGTAAGGTAAAACTCACAACATTTTTGAGGTATTGAATAAACTTTTGGGGGGTTATTTTTGAAGCCATAGCTCGTTGTGTTGTAGGCAAGTTTTTCCAGTAGTCCAGTAGTAGCAGTCAATAAAGGGTCAACTTGTGGTCAAAAGCTTTCCTGTGTTTGACACGTCTCGACTTTAGTCGCTTCCTTTCGCCACATCGTGCAATTTCCCTGTTTGCCAGCAATTCAGGGACGGTTACTTCTGTCTTACAGTGCTTTGAAAACACTTATAAAAAAGCCAATAATCAGAACCTTATTATGGCTGACACATATTGCTCTGTTGTTGGATTTGACTGCATTTACTAGGCTTAAAAATATTTAGATATGCCAAACACAGGGTGATGCACCTCAGACCAAATGTTTCTGCACAAACTTTTGGTGGATGTGAATTGGCTCACATCAGCCAATCCACATCAGCTGTCATATATCATCGGCGTATTACCTGATGATATGTTTGCTACAAGGTGACCGTCATTATCCAATCAGAAACGTTTAAGGGCCTTTAATAAACATTCTCTGTTAGGCTGCCGATTCTTTCATACCGATGCTTATGCTGGAGAAACTCCCTCCATCTTGTTTTGGAAGCTACTGCGTCCTCTTGCTAAACTCGTGTTAGAGCTCCCTCAAAACGGCTTTTACTGTCAAATCTAGATCGACACAACAACACTCGAAGTCCTTGAATGTCATCCGGGAACCTGCGCTCACCCTGCTGTCAGTCGTCAGCTAGGCTAATAGTCTCATGGAAATAGCTTCATGTTTAACAATAGCAATCTTCTCATCTCAAAGCTCAGCATAAAGCCAAAAAAGGTTTGGTCCCCTAAATGTCAAACTATTCCTTGTAAGATGAATAAAAAAAAAATTAATATCTCCTGAAAGCTGAACACTGTGGGCTTGACCTTACTGTATTGTATCTGCTATCGTCTCCACCTCCTGCAGTTGGGACAGACCCAGCTGTGGTAAACACAGCCCCCCCCCCCCACACACACACACACACACACACACACACACACACACACACACACACACAGAAACACACAGTCTTTTGATGCCCAGGCAGGAATGCCCACGGCTGTGGGCCGCTGACCTTCCCGTCACTTACGGTAAACACACACTTTCATAGATCACACATACTGGTGCACACGCCCTCCTCAGGTATGTAGATCCTCCTTCTGTCTGCTCTGCTTTACGTTGTTTCTCATGTGTTCCTTCTGACGCTTTCCTTCTCCCTCATCCCTAGACGACAACTCGACTCTCCCTCTGCCAGCGGCCTTCCTTCCCCCTTATCTCTCCTGCCTTATTTCTTAACCATCCTGGGTCGGGTCAGTGTGCCGGGAGCTGGCACGTTTATTGCTCTTCTGTGCCATTAGCAATGCACTGTGCCCCCAGAGGTGTCACATGCTAAATGACCCTGAATGGGGGTCGCTGAGAAACAATGGCCCTGGTGTCGCTGGCCCTACCCTGCCCTCCCCCACCCAAGCCCCCTCTCTCTCTCCCCTAGCATCAGCGCCAAATAAACACAATAGTGAGAGCGGAGGGGGTCGGGTGGTGGGTAGGTGGTTGGGTGGTTGGTTGGGTCGGCATAGGGTGGACATTACCCACAGCAAAGACCCGGTGGGCCTGTTTGCCTGCCAGGGGTCATTCATGTCGAGTGCTCTTTTGGCTCCTCGAGAACGCCGCCTTTAACAGAAAAAAAGAGAGAAATTCCTAAAAAAGTGCCCCCACCTCCCCAGCTCTTCTTATCCCAGTGGGTCTGCGAGCATGAGAGGAATTTACCAGGGTCTGCCCAGGTGGGTTCAGGCTTGCCTCTGCTCGTCTGGGATGGCCCTCCATTATCTGAGGAATGTGGATGCTTGGCCTGCCCATGGTGGGCGAGGGAGATGGACAGCGTCTGTTATAAGTGGTACACACACACACACACACACACACACACACACACACACACACACACACACACACACACACACACACACACAACACACAACACACACACAAAGACAACCCACACCCACCTTTATCTCCAATGCCAGACAACCTTCTTGTCTACATGCTGATATTAAGCAGAGGGACTCTTCGCTTGTCTCTGTCTCTGTTTTAACCTCTCTGTGAGGAATAGTGGAATTTTTTTTTGGTTAAACCATAGAAATAGAGTAGGAGTAGAAGGGACACTCCCATTTAAATCAACATAGCAGGATGCTCAGAGCGGACAGGTCATTTATAGGTGTACCGTTGTAGCTTTGCAGTAACAACTAAAAGCCTGGGGAGCCGGAGAAAATGAGAAAAATGTAGCACTTTAATGCTTCTTCCACACACTGTCAAAAGGAAGAACATTGCTATCGCCTATGAGTGACAACTTTGTCCAGCTCATTTTCTGTAACCAGTGTAGCATTAAAGCATGGTGGAATTGGCAAACTGTCTAGCTAACCGGTGTACAGCTAGTTAGCTAGCTTGCTTACTGCAGAAAATGAGCCGAACAGGAGGCTGGTGGCCAACGGTGTATTTGCCTCACTCCCCACCGCTTCGGAGAAGGACAATCTATCTAGCTAGCTAGCCAGCAAGCCATTCGTCTCCAGAGCTGAGTCAGCTTTCTACCCGGTGAGCTATGGCAACACTTTACTGTAGTGTGTTGTCACCATAGCAACAACAACTATTGAAATTTTTCTTTTGTACTAATTAAATGACCAAGAAAAAACAGTTCAATGTCCATTCGACTCCTATTCTGTTTCTATGGGCAATAGGCGTATTTGCTTTCATGATGACCGTTCTATGAGAAGATTGATACCTCTCTTCTCATCTCACTCCCTTCAAGAAAGCAAATAAGTGCATGTCCCAAAACCCCAAGCTATTCCTTTTGAAGTCCTGATTCTTTTCCCTCTGAAATTTCCACTCACGTTCCTTTACATTTTTAGGCCTGCATGTTTCTCTACTCATTATCACATGCTCAGACTATTCCAAGCCCTTCATTGAAGCTATATGATGATTCCCTTGAGTGAAATATTCATGCTCTGTGGGTTTGAGCGTTGCTTGGCAAAACAACCAGATTTTAATAAAGCTGGAGAAGCCCCAGAGCTTTAAGAGAGGAGTGCAGTCTCACCACCAAAGCTCCACAAGTCCTGTGGTTATTTTAAAGCCAAAGTCAACAAAGAATATTGTGATTGGTGCAGAATCTGAATGCAAAGAGTTTTCTATTACCCCAAAGTTTAAAGAGCGAGTTAAAGTGTGGAAAGATATACCAGCTGCATACATAGGTGATTAATAAAAAGAAAGATAGAGGGAGAGAGAGAGAATCACCCACAAGTGGAATTTATGCATTCTGATCAAGTGTGCATATCTCTTCAATGTTTTGATGCACATCAATTATTAACAATGTGTTGAATATATGCCTCGAAACCCCCCAGGTTGTCTGTACAGCCATTATGAGATGCTGGGCCGGTGGAGCCGGGGAGACAGAGAGAGAGATGTTGATTCACTGCTGCTTTCCCCTCTGATACAAAGCTCTGTCCTTGTTCATCCCGGGATCCAACACTTTGTCTCTTCTTTTGCACCTTTTCATCCCCCCTGCCTCTGCATCCGTGGGGCCTTTCCCTCTTTCCATGTAGTTAACGGTTCCCTCCTCCCTCTCTTTTTTTTTTTTTTTTTCTCTCCCCTCGGGGAAGAGTGCAGTGGATCTCATCCCACCGGGAAGACACGTGTCTTGGCACAAAAGTGCAATGCTGCAGGCAATGTATACATCTTCAACATTCGTATGGGATTTCATTGATTTTTATGTGTGCTTTTTTGCTGTGTGGGTGTGTAAACGTGTGTGTGTGTGTGTGTGTGTGTGTGTGTGTGTGCGTGTGTGTGTGTATATATATATATATATATGCATAATATAC
The DNA here is from genome assembly GCF_027596085.1 of Anoplopoma fimbria. Classification (NCBI taxonomy): domain Eukaryota; kingdom Metazoa; phylum Chordata; class Actinopteri; order Perciformes; family Anoplopomatidae; genus Anoplopoma; species Anoplopoma fimbria. The sequence goes on along the minus strand of NC_072461.1, from coordinate 10,359,683 downwards.
TATGCAAGTGTCCAAAATCTAAATTTACAGAACAACTGAGCGCTTTTTGTTGCTAGTTTTCAAAATGTCACCAAGACTTTATACGTTAGTATTCAAGAACAGATCATATGCATGTTTCAAACTAGCTGCTCAAAGTATCTAGTCTTTTTATGTTTCCTTAGATCAGGTCAAAAAGTTTTACAGCTGGCAGGGAAAGTCTATTGAAAGCCACTCAGATTTATATATATACACCTTGCTATAGCACCCTCTCATTATTTCATCACACACAGATGTTACCCTGACTGTGCCGGTCTCATGACGGTGCGATGCAAGGATTCACTCAGCCCTTCATCAATAACCCATCAGTATTGACGGGGGCTGAGTACACTCTCAGCATCAATACCTGATCTTAAATTCAGTGGGTCTGTTTAAGGAGCGCAGGGAGGATGTCCAAGGCCTGTGTTGCAGGTATTGTAACGCTAGGACGAGTCCAAAGTAGGCACCGATCGAGTGGCTTGCATGAACAAACCAGCAGTTGTAGGTTGTGATTTTTGCTCTCCTGAAATTGCGCGGATTTCTGTTGGAGGGGTTAGGTAAACCTTGTCTTCCTCCAACACCCATGAAAATCACTTCAGAATCCAGAGCCAGGTGCAGCTTAGGCCTCTCTTTCAGTGCAACACAAAATACATTACCTATGTATCTGCCGGTCTTCTTCCACCCCTTTCCTCTCTCCCACTCAAGAAATTAATCTTTTCTCTCTCTCTTTTTGTACCCTTCTTTTTTCTTTTTTTGCTTCTTTATTGCATGAGGCCTCAGCCTGAATTGAACCTGGGCCGCTGAGTCACCGAGCGCTTGACGGTGAAAGGCAGAGAAAGCGAGCAGAGGGAGAAGGGAGAGATGAAGGAGAAAGGGCTCAGCAGGTGGTGGGCACCGCCGCAGCTTCGGCCCGCAGAGTCTTTTCAGCTGGCACACAACTGCTAGGGCTGCCACAGAGGCCCTGCTTTCCATCAGAATATTCCCCCTCTCTTTCCCCCCGCTTTAAACGATAAACGAGGAGAACAGGCTTGGGCCGGGATAATAGGATCCTTTCTCTCTGCCTCTGCCATGTGTGAGAAACGGGAACAATGGCAGGGACCGGGAGGGGAAATGATTCAAAGTGAGATTTTCACCTGCTCCCTTCAACCCCGGCCCTGCTCCTTTCAGAGCATGCTAATGCCAGTTCATTTACAGAGTAGTACTGTAAGCTGTGACACACAGGCGCGCACACACACACACACAGAAAAGTGCACAGATCCTTTTTTTCTCTTTGTGATGGACAGTTTAGATTATTGTGCTCCAAGACGTCCATTTCGGTAATCATACTCATTATCATCATTATCCCATTTTCAGAGCTAAATAAGAATTAGAGACTGGCTGACCTGCTTCGTGGTTATTTTCTGCTTTTGGCTTTTGTTCATTCAGAATGACAGTTGTGGATTTTATAATTATTTCTTTTTTTAACGTGTTAGGTGATGCTGTGACGAGAAATCCGAGTGGCTTTCAGTAGATTTTCCCTGCCAGCTGTAAAACATTTTGACCTGATCTAAGGAAACATAAAAAGACTAGATACTCTGAGCAGCTAGTTTGAAACATGCATATAATCTGTTCTTGAATACTAGGGTATGTGTATGAAGTCTTGGTGCCATTTAGAAAACTAGCAACAAAAGGTGCTCAGTTGTTCCGTAAATTTAGATTTTTGACACTTGCATAGTGGGATTGTGAGCAGACAGTATGTGCAAAAGACAAGAGGTTTTTTTTGTTTTGTTCTTGAGAGCACTGTAGAGAGCGGAGTTCACACGCTTAAATAAAATGGTTGTAAATGTAGTGTACAATACAGTGAATAGGGAGTGCTGTTGGACATAGCAACAACCTTCCTCAGCAGCAGCTGTACTCAAAAATAAATAATTAATAAAGAGAGGAAACACTGGGCCAATTAGGCAGACTCATTGTTTACTGCTGATGAAGATCATGTGTAGATGATCAAAAGCTCCAGCAGAGCTTAACTAGACCTTGAGGTGGGAATTTTTTCGTCAATGGTTGTTCCAAAGTCATAATTGACCTCTGAAACTCAATTGATTAGTGAATCAACTTGGAAAATAATCAACAAGAAAAGGTGCACTCAGTAGAGTTCAGATCTTCACCGGGTGCATCTGCAGCAACCACTGCTGTATTGTGTGATTGTATGAACAAGTGGGCTGTAAGGCGTAAAAATCACTTAAAAACAGGCGGCTATGAACCCAGGCAATTGGCTCAAAGTTGCGTAAAAGGCATCTTATACAATCCAGCCAAAAACGAAAGTAAACTCGTCCAGCAATCAGCGATCTTTCAGCCAGGAGACCGCTGTTCATTCCCCTTAGGGAAATGAGAAGTAAACGTTGATGTTTTTGTCACTTAACTTGCTTATTTTAAACCAAACGGCCATCTGTTCCTAAACCTAACTGAGCGATTTTGTTGCCTAAACCTAACTGAGTTATCTGAGAAGACTGAAGTTTATTTTGGAAAGACTGTATGCATGTAATGAGCGGAATTTGACACGTGTTTATATCTTTCGTTGGGAAATGCACAAAAAATTTGGATTTTGTTTTTTGCAAGATATCAAACAAACGATTGTATGGGGATACGTTGACTCAGCATTGTGTGTACTGATAGTACTACTGTTAGCTGATAGCCAAACACATCGTCCAAAACACTAGAAGTGAGCCAACTGTTTCTTCCCACTACTGTGTATCTGGTCGCAGAGTAGCTCCCTGGGAATTAAGCCATAGCTGAAAACCCAAAATATAATGCAGTGTGCTACAGCTACATGTGAGATGAGTCGTGGACAGACACAGAGGTGAACACTCACTCACGGACGCATGCACAAACATCCGATTGCATGATCTTCCTGGCGGATAATATAGTCATATAGGTCATTTATCTTGTTAAACTGCCATACATTCTATGTTTCAAGCTTGACAAACGTGCTTTTCTTTGTTTTACATATTAATTAATTAACCATTTCATAACAAGCGAAATCAACACATTAATTGCTAATAAAAACAATTGCTAATTCAAGCCATACTTAATATTGAAGGCACATTTTATGGCAAACATCACACCCCTCCACAGCACAAAGTGTCCTCTAAATATGAGACTATCCACTGTTTCTCATTCATTCGCCCTCTATAACGAGACTTACAGCACGACACGTCATAAACAGTGAAGGATATCACGAGGGGAAAGGTCTCTGAGTAATCAGCGTCATGGCGAATGGGTAAACTCATTTAGTCTCTAATCTCCTCCCCTTTGTACTAATTTGTTTATTTCTTTCCCTCGTGCCTGTGTGTGTGTGTGGTGTGTATTTGTGTGTGTGTGGTTGTATTTTGATTGTAATTCCCTTTGGTGGTGGGTAAATTACAACTTGCCTAATTTATCATTCACAGGCTGACTTTGAGTGTTAATCAGAATGTGCATATTAACGCAGCCAAACACTCTCACACAGACACAATCACACAGATAATCATGTGGGGAAAAACATCAAAATTGAATTACTGGCCGCTGCTTACATACAGCGTGGCACATTTATTATGCGCCTCTATGTTTTACAATGTAAAAAAAAAATGAATAAAACAGCTGGAAAAACAGATATGTGCATTCACAATTGGATTCCACATAAAAAGCGAGGTGTATAACTCTCTCTATTACGTCTGCGTAAAAGGTCCCCTTCTGCTCCAATTACCAGTCCTTTCTGACCCTACATAAAAATCAAAGCACGTACATGTGGACGAATAATGAAAGAAAACATCTCATTTCAGGGTTGAATATTTTAAAAGGAGTAACGATGATGGCATGAAAAGAACCTTGGAAGATCTGGCACTGTTAGAAGATCGAGCAGCGAGTCTGTGAAGGGACACACGTTTCGATTTCAGAGAAATTCCGCTGCTTTCCTCCTTTTACTCCTCATTAAAGGCCCAGAGGAGTAAAGGATCCCCTATACAAAGCTGTTATACAGGCTTTACATGTTGAGATAATAGGCATATCGTTGAATAAAAAGGGGGAAATGGCACACTTTGCATGTCCATTTGGAGTAATTCCATGATGGGTTTCACTCTTCAAAACCAGCGTCTAGTTACATATTAGAAGTGTTACAGGATTCATATTACAGCCCCGTCAAGACACCAATATGTTTATTCAGCCAAACACTTGTAGCATTAACATATTTAATGGAAGAATCAATATCACAGAAACTCGTTTTTTCTTTCTTTTAACATCTATTCATTAATTGTTTAAACAGAACAGCAAATAATAAACTTTGCCTTTTGTTTGGGCATCTAAGACTTTATGTCAGCTTTTATTATTTTATTATTAAATCTCTGTGAGTTATAATTGGACAGTTTTTACAGACTGGCCACCACATTCATAGTTTGTCCTGCCATTGTTGTTAACAGTGATACAATTGTGTCACTGCTGACCATATCGATTTAGTCCTTACACAGCTGGACATGTTAAGTTCTTATTAATTCATAACTTTATTTTGCATCCTCTTTCGCTTGTCCTGCATGGATTCAGTTCCCTTTTGTGTTTCCTTCTGTGTTAGCTTTGTTTTTTTTGTTTTTTTTAGGTCACAATTGACCTGCTTCTATAGACTGGGCACAAAGTGACACTGCCATTTGATCTCATGTTGATTTGACTACTTCTTTGTATTCTGTTTTTTTTTCCACTTTGCGAAATTCTCAAATACTTAAAACGCTTTTAGAAATAAATTGTCAACAGAAGGTTGTCGATGACGCATTTCATATCCCCCTTTTGGATCCTAGTTTCTTGTCTCTGACTTCTTTTGACACCTCTTTATCTCCATCATTTTTCACAACACCATCCTTTTCAAACCTTTTTGGTCTCAACATTCATTGGCCTCCCTCTCCTCTCCTCTCCTCTCCTCTCCTCTGTCTGGTTACATTAGGTTAGAAAGAATTCCTCCTCCTTCCCCAAACCGTTTCCCTTTACGCCTCAGCTCCTGCTGTAATTGGACAGAATTTGATCTGCTTCTCTCTCTCTTTCTTTTTTCTTTTTCTGTATAAGCCCTTTTTTGGTAACTTCTCTGTCTTGCTCTCCTTCCCCATAATGCAGTATATTCATTGAAAAAAAAACCGCCTTTGTTCATTGTCTCCGTTGCTCTCGCTCTTCCACTCTCTTTTGTGTCTTTTACTTTGTGTTCAAAGAGAAGAAGAGAGGAGTAGAATTAAGGTAATGGCTGTGTGTCACAGCACAGGAGGAAAGCTCCCTTGCGGCACCGAGCTACACCCGTTGCCCTGAAGCCACCAGAGTGCATTGTGGGAAGGAGGTCAGTAGCAGCCACACCTCGGAGTGCAACTGTGGTCAGGCTTTTTGCTCAGTTCCTCAAAACAAAATGCAAATTGTGCTTTTTCATAATTACTGACATGTTAACTAACTGAAACACGTTATAACTGATTAAACCTATTACTGTAAAATGTAACCTCTCATCATGGTTAAGTCTGATTTATTTAATATGGTAATTAATGTGAGCTGATGGCTCATGGTGTCCCATTCAAACTGGATGTTTGGGGTCAAAAAGACGTCGACATTTAGGAGGGGTTTTAAGAAAATACTTCAAGTTACATTATGGGACATGTAGGATTCTGTGTTTTTGGAACTTGGCCCTAACTAGGTCATGCTAATCGGTACATCTTTGAATGTCTGTCTCTTGCAAGTTCTTCAACTTGATGGAAGTATGGCTGCAGGAGTGCCCCTTTAAATATACTCTCAAAATATGTTTTTAACTCTGCTAGGAGTTTATGGATTGGGTTGTGTGAGTGCGTGCGTGTACATCTCTGTCTGTCTGTCCACATACTACTAGACCCCTCAGCATAATATTTTTGGTTCTTATTTATGACCCTATGCTCAAGGACCGCAGTGATTCACACTTTTTGAAAATATATTTATTATTGATGATTTATTGATAATGTAATTGACAGCCCGACTTTGGCCCCTAACCAGCCGGTAGGGGCCAAAGTGATCAACCACTGCTTCCGTTTGGAATCGTGTTTCCTCTTCAGATTGCAAATAGTTCCATATCGATTAACAAATTACAAACTTAACCGAGCGATAACTACAATGGATCGTGTCATCCTATGTCAGTATGAGAAGAGCTGAATGGCTGTTAGCAGCTGGTGGGCAGCAGAGTGTGTTTGGCTAACAGAGCTAACAGCTTACGTGGTTAATACAGCTAAGAGAGCTTTAAGCTAACAGAACGAACACAAAGCAGGCCTGATAGTTTCTGTTCAGAGGAAACGTTAAACAGTCAGCATAACAAACTACACAATGAACTGCAATTTAGCTGAACAGAGATAATGCAGACTGCTTCATAGATTAAAATGACTGTTTTGTGAGCTGTGCAGGGTGAATACGCATGCGGTCTAGACAGGGAGCTTAGCCAACTGGGGTTTGCATTCATTCAATCAAACATTACAGTAGTATAATGTAACCTTTTGCATGAAAAGTTGTCTAGAAGCGTTTCTAGCTTTTTGTCGCTGCATAACCCTTTTCTGCTTCCTGCTGCATATAAATTCTATTTGGTTTCTTAACACTGACACAGACTAAGCAAACCTAGCTAACGGTTCCCCATTTACCAAAGTATATTAAGTCCCTATGCAAGCTGAGCTGCGCTATACTGCTCTGGGTCCTTCTCTCACTTTATTGTTTTCATTCAAGGCAAGAGTCCTAATCTTTTCCCACCTGGTCACCTTTGCTCTCACACACACACACACGTTCTGCCTGCAGCCGTTAGCCTGCTTTACGTACAGTTACATCGATTCCATGAATATCAGTGAGCCCTTATAGAATAACGTCGCATAGACACATGAAATGAGCCCGCAGCCACGGTTGAATGGGATCAGTTTAAGATTCGAGGCACCTGGAGTGGGTCTAATAACCTAAAGAGCTGTGCCTGACCCCGCATTCAAGACACCATTACTATGCTAATGCTTACACAGCAATTGTGGCGCTATTGTTCAGTGAAGGCTTCCTTGAGTATGCTTGTGTGTGTGTGCATTAAAGAGAGAGAGAGGGGGGGTGTTGAGGCTGCTGTATGTCACGAGTGTACATGTGTACATGCGGGTGTGTACCATCTACAGCTTTGTGCAATCAGATACTTCCGTGTCTGATTCCTTTCTAGAGGCTAATGGGGCCCGCAGCGATTGAGTGAGTGGCAGCTCCTTGCAGAGCCCACGGATTCATCAGCCCTATCTTGGCTCCCAAGTTCCCCCCCGCCCGCGCAAGCCTCCTCTCCTCATCCTTGGCCTATGGCGATTGGCTTGGCGCAGGAGAGGATGTTATGGTGTATGAATAATTGAGTAGAAGGAGAAAGAAAGAGAGAGGGAGAGATGTGTAAACTGACCCTCAGCCGTCCTCACCCGAATGCCAGCCTCGCTCAGGAATACATGAACTGTACACACTTTGAAACCTGCTGCTTGTGTCCTTCTTAAGTTTAGTGTCCGTGTATGTGTGTGTGTGTGTGTGTATATATGTTTGTACAAATGCATGTACCTTCATTCAACCAAGGGTCGGTTTGAGGTTGCATTGCACTTACCCCTCTACTCCCACGAGACCAGCACATTCTGCAGCTGTACATGTCAGTGTGTGTGTGTGTGTGTGTGTGTGTGTGTGTGTGTGTGTGTGTGTGTGTGTGTGAGAGTGGCTGAGTCAGTGAATGAGTTTTATGCCCTCCTGGTTTCTTTTTAAGGATCCCAGAGAGCCACAAAGGAGGAAGAGATTGTTGCCATGCAGGCTTGACCCCATTCAGCTCCTGAAAGATGTGGAGTGGCTCCAGCGAGAGGGTTCGGTGCAGTCGGCCAAGCCTGTGTGAGGCTGATGGGCACTGGAGATCCTTAAAGGCAAGTAAACACACACACACACACACACATACACGCCCTCGCTATACCTGGGTTGCCATGGTTTCTGGTGAATGTCGTTGGGCAAGTTGAAGCACATCTCTGGTAATTCCACCCTGCCTGGCAGCCATACTGTTGGTGTGTGTGTGTGTGTGTGTGTGTGTGTGTGTGTGTGTGTGTGTGTGTGTGTGTGTGTGTGTGTGTGTGTGTGTGTGTGTGTGTGTGTGTGTGTGTGTGTGTGTGTGTGTGTGTGTGTGTGTGTGTGTGTGTGTGTGTGTGTGTGTGTGTGTGTGTGTGCATGGCAGGCAGGAGAGTAAATATGCTGTGGCTTGCAACACCAGCGTGGATTCCAACATTTCACAAGAGCGAAAGATGAGCAGCTTATCTATTTAGTGTTCATATGTGCTTCCGCAGTGATATCAATTTTCTCCAGATGAGCACAAACGAAGTGTGGATGATCCACATCTAGAAAAGTGCCGGGACAATGAGTCATAAGGAGGGCTCCGTGCAATCGATCAGAGCAAACATTCCAGCCTCTCCTTTGTGTGACTCAGTGTGGTGCTTTGGAATGTTATGTATGTTATTAACATTACATAGCTACAGCCTAAATGATTATTGATTTAGTGTGGCAGTGAGGCTGTCGGTCACAAGACCCTCCACTGTGGCATTTCTTCATGTCGCGTCATTGGTCCGGTGTCTTTGAATGGGCCCTGATGGCTCTTACTCTGGGACAAAAACAACCACACCTGCCTTATATTGACCTTTTCTCTGCAGATCAAGACTTTCCAGGGATCTAATAACACATTTTTAAAAGATCATACAATTTGTGTGATTATTTACTAAAAATCTAATGGGAAAAACTCTGCCGCCGCTTTCCACTGCTCCCATATAGAGTTTGCAGCTAAAGCGTAGCATCCACCCTCGGTTAAACAATATTAGCTTTATTAGCACTGTTGCTGTTGCCTGCACTGTTAGCACTTTTAGCGCTGTCAGCACGGTCGGCTGCTAAAAATTATCCTTTTAGTCAAATGTTTGCCTGCAAGACTCTACTTTCAAACATATACGGGTATATAAGAGTGCTACCCACACACACACACACACACACACACAACCACACGCACACAAACACACACACACCCATGCATAAAAAGCTGTGTACTGCAGCTGTGAAGTGGCCTCTTGACTGTTAAAACAATAAAAAGGCAACTTCATTACAGTCTCACCCCCAGCCATTGGACAGTTACACCTTGGCAATAAGTCGACGGGCTATAAAATCATGAACTACCTCAAGGGGACAGATGAACACACACACATGTGCACACAAATGGATTTTATAATCGTCACTCTGGGTCTTTAAACCCACACACATTGGACTAAAGGTAAACTCAGCATTTTTAGTGTTTCCTCTACCAAAGCACATTTTCTTTTTGCATTTCTCTTCATGTGTCTGTCCAACCTCTTCCCCTCAAGACTAGACTCCACGACCCTAAACATACTGACGGAGATTTTGCTCCCGGCTGCGTCTTCAGCCCTTTTCTTTCAGTATTTGAAAATGGGGTCAAGTGTCAGAACTTCCAAGCATTGCTCCAAACACAGCAGGTACATAATCACTTCCTGGAAATGTTCCCTCCAAAAAACAAGTGTGCAGTTTCCCATAATGTGTTTTCCTGTATGGGTATGCAAAGCGGCAGGATGCACAGAGCAGAGGAGGGAGATGATTTTGCCTGTACTGGCTATACTGGGTCCACCTCAGCAGTTCTCTCTCTCCCTCTCTCTCTCTCTCTCTCTCTCTCTCTCTTGGTGGGGGTCTCAGTGGCCCTGTCCCCTTCTTTCGCTCTCCGATCCACAACACCCACCCTCGCCTTTCCCTTAATCATAGTGACCCAGCCCACCTTGAGCTCTCTGTGCTTTAGCATACTCAGCAGTACTGTGGTAATCAGTAATCAGCCTATGGGCCTAAGCCTCTCTTCACACCAACAGCCAGGGCTCCTCAGTCATCACATCCCAGTCAGAGGGATGTGAGCTGAGCATCACTGTGCCGGTCAATTGATCACACAGGAAAAGGCTAATGTCTTCATTTTTTTTTTTTCATCCAGGGGAAATAGCTCAGCTAAGATACACTTAATTGAATGATAATTCAATATATATTTTTTTTCCACAGTGGATTTTGTACTTTTGTTTGTTATTCCAACAAGTTATATCATCAAAACTCATGCTTCTGCTCTTTTAAAATGCTGGCTCTGTAAACTTTGTTTTGGCTCATTATAGCTTGCTTACCCCTAATGAATATCTTTTATAGTTGTTCACACTCTTCGATCAGATAATGAGAACTAGTTCCACAAAAATGCCTTTGGTGCTTTTGTTGATGTTGTAATAGTTTTGTTCCATCTCAAATCAAATATTTCACAGTCTCAGCATTTTCATTTTAAACGTTTGGCAGTGACTTGGCTCAAGATCAGAAATCTCTAGTGTGAGAGAAAAAAAAAACTGATACTGTGGAATTTTCTGTCAAACACCGCCACACGAACACAACAGGTTAAATGAGAGAGATTTTTTTCTCACAAGGGGTTTGCACTGCCAACCTCTGCGGCAGCTGCAATTGCATGGTGTCTTGAGGAAAGGACCAGCCAGCAGACAGAGGGGGTGGGTGTCATTAGCGTTGCCACAGCAACATACATCTACCAACCCTTACCTCCTCGACACCCCCCCAACCACCAACCCCCACTCTCATTTTATGAATTTCCCCCACCAATTGAGCCCAGATACAGGGAAGCGGCAGTAAATGATTTATTAACAAGCTGATGGAATTATTTCTGATCATCATTCATGGACATTAATTCTCAAAGTGCTCAAATGTGACATTGTACATGCATTAATTTGCCGTATAAATAGGCGTTTACTGGTTGGGCCTTCGCCGGGGTCATCATTATCATCTTACCTTGGTTCTCTCTCATTTAACGCACACAGGGAGCACAACATCTGTGAGCGCTATCAGATTTAATAATCTTGTCATCATTGTTTCACTCAAGGCTGATGACTGCATTGTACTGTCTGTGTGGTACAAGGCTGTTTGAGTGATCGAAGGATCCCATTCAAACCCACCAGCAAAGGATGACGTTTCTGCAGCTATTTAATTTAACTGTAAATATGATTTTTTTATTATTGTGCACAAAACATTTCTTAGAGGAAAATAGCTGTCAGGGGAATATGGTCAACGACAGGTCTAAAGCAGCAAGTGTGTATGCAGGAAATGACAAAGTGGCTCATCATTGATTTATATGTTTTATCTGTTGCTTAGAAATACATTATAACTCACTCTGCAGTTCAATGAATTGGGGACAGAAACACAATGTATAGGCCAAGCGCCGCCCCTTCCCATGTCCCCCATGGGACTTTATTTCGGAAAAAATATGTACAATAGACAAGAAATATTTCTTTCCCCTTTGAATTGTGCCAAGAATTACACATGAGGTTTGTCAATTAAAAAAATCATATTGCAGGTCAAGACAGTCTGTCTTCGGCTAGCTAGCTACTTAGCTTTGTTCCACGCACTAAATTGATCTAACCCAATGTGTTTTATGCAGCGACTCTTTTTTCCGCCTAGGTCGCAAAAGAACAAGCAAGTCAAAACAAACAGGCATCTAAGCTTCAGTGAGAGACGTTATTGACACAAAAAACTGTTTTAGGACAAAATGCAACTTTGTTGACGTGCAAGATGATCTATTAAATTGCCGAACATCATATGCGTAATTCGTGGCACAACCAAAAGGGGATCATAAAAATACCATACATTACTGTTCCATGGTCGTCAAACGGAAGGGCAAGACATTGCCTCTCTATAAACCCTGATGATTTGTCACTACTGTGGTCCTCCAACACACAACAAACATAATCAATAATAACCAGAAGCTTCGGCATGTGAAAGAAGAATGAGCTCTTTTCACAATACACAGTGAAGTAGATTACAGACAAACCAACTCATCATGGATGCTTTCAAGTGGCTCTACTTAGTCATTCCTTCAAACTAAAACGGAATAAAGGAACAAAACTTAAAACAGGATCTGTCGGACTCTCGTCACGTATGATCATGATAGAGAAACAGTCTTTTTACCGTTTTATTCACTTATTACAGCTTAAAGCGATGTGGTAAAATATGAAATGATGACCATTCTATTTACTCTACTATTACAGCTTGTCCGCTCATGAAATACAGATCTTGTGGGTCACTATTTGTTGACTTTATTTTCTTTCTCCCTCTGATATGCAGGTCAGGCCATCTCCAGGCTTTGTTCTCCCCGCTGTCATAATAAAACCTGATCGCTACAAGATCTGATGGCTGACTATGTGAAATTACATCCTCTCTGATCACCCCTGTTATTTCTCCCCACTAGCCTCCCCTCTTTTTTTCCGCTGCCCCCGCTCACTTCATTCCCTTATTAATATCCTTCCTGGTATCTTGCAATCTCTCTCTCGTTCCACCTCTTTCATAACCAACCCCCTTCTCTCTTTTCTTATTTTTTTCCCTCTCCCCCCCTTCCCGCTTCTTTCCTTTCCCTCTGCTCTCTGGCATGTTCATTAGTCTGACAGGAGAGTGCTGTTAATCGCAGCGAGCGGAGGAGGGAGGTGAGAGAGCCCCGGGTCCATAATGGGAACCAGCGTGGTGCATATGGTACATAAACACATCAACGCTTGCCACCTCAGACGCCCTGCCGAAAGGGAACAGACTGTATGTGTGCACATCCTCCGCAAAACAGTCATTATCCCGGCCATAACAGGTACGGGGTCCACCGAGAGCTGGTCCATATATATCTGGAATAACACAACAATCAACTCATCAGACTCACATACCGTACAGTGCAGGTGTTTATATAAAGGTGCAGTGTTTTTATTCTGTAGCTGTCTCTCACATCATTGTTAGCTGCACATCGTGCTGGTAATCGCCTCACATAGATGCTGTAGGTAACCACGGTGGTCATAAGGTCCCATCAGTCTACAAAGAGAAATATTCCACAGATCCCAGAAGCCTGAAACTACCCCCGTCCTACACAATGTAACATTCTCTTTAGGATTTCATAATGACATGAAATACTCAACATACAGCATCAAGAGAGCGTTTCAAATTTACTGTTTTTCCTCACCCAGTTTTGAATTTCCGCTTCAAATTATTCACACAAATTTGAGTGTTTAAGCAGCCGTCGTTTACTAACCAAGCATTTATCCAATCGTAACCTAATCACGTCTGTTTTAGCCCTTGGACTAACAGCCAAAAAAATCTTATAGAACACTACAAATAAAAATAAAGTAGACATAGTCTAAACTCTGTGCGTCTTTATTTGAGCCTTTAGCTTTCGCTTTAAACCAGTTAGTATCTTTTCAAATGACTAGCGGGACAGAATCAGAAACACTAAATATGTATTTTAATTGTATTAGAAATATGTACGGTCCACACTTCACTTGCTTACTTTATCTTTCGTATTGTCTGTTCTGTGAGGGGGGGGGAGAATCATTGAGCAAACAATTTCGTTACGGTATGGATAATCCCAAAGATGAACACTTTGGCTCTAGTCAGTCCGACTGGTGTGGAGACGTGGCACTGAGAGCAAGAGGAGAAGTCCTAAGTACCCCTTCTTATGAAACCTTCATTAGGATCTGTCAGGGCTGTTTGATTAACATTAATGGGACCGGCCACCATTTCTCAAACCGTTCTCACTGCTCTCCCTGATTTTCCTCCTCTTTCCTCTCTTTCCCGCTCGTCGCTATCTCTCCTCCCTCCCTGGTTCCAGTGCGTCTTTTCTCCCCCTGACTTCATTTCGTCTCCTTTCAGGATCGTCATTCCCTTGTCCTTACCATCCTCTTACCTTAATGAGCTCCTCCATCCCTAGGCCTGGTCCAACACCTGCAACCTCCCCCCTTTGGTCCCTCGTGATCCCTCCCTCCTTCTTTCCTTCTACAGTCTCCCCTTCCTCCATCTTTTCCCCTCCTCTCTTCACCTACATGTTCTCCATCCCCTCTCTCCTTTTGCCTTTTTATGCAGATGACTCTCACCGCTCTCTGCTCTCTGGACCCCTCGCTGCTGGAGACCGTGTGGTCCAGCTCCATTCATCTCTGTCAGACTTCATTAGTGCCACGAGGTGCGCGTACACACACACACACACACACACACACACACACACACACACACACACACACACACACACACACACACACACACACACACACACACACACACACACACACACACACACACACACACACACATACGCAGGTCCCTGGTCTGGTTTGCCATGGGGGGGTGGGGAGGCCATGACAGCAGGCCTCTCCAAAGCTGGCCAATGAATATAGATCACCTACCTATTCTCAACCACGGGGGCCACAGAGACCCTTGCTGACCCTCTGGGACTCCAGGCCTTTAGACTGGGTCAGACCTGCTCTGTGTGGACAGATAGAGCCTTCACCATCACAGCACCAGCACCCTGTGTGTGTGTGTGTGTGTGTGTGTGTGTGTGTGTGTGTGTGTGTGTGTGTGTGTGTGTGTGTGTGTGTGTGTGTGTGTGTGTGTGTGTGTGTGTGTGTGTGTGTGTGTGTGTGTGTGTGTGTGTGTGTGTGTGTGTGTGTGTGTGTGCCTGTATGACAGTTTTGCAGTCAATAAATAGACAATTGTGCAATATATATGTGGTGTTATTGCAGAGCAGACTCCTATTAGATTTTTCATTTATAGGAAACTGTAGTGTTGAGGCTCTGGTAGGAAACAGTCTCGGGAATAATAGAAGGCAACAACGGCCAACAGCTCTGTGTTTGCTTTCCCCTCAGCAGAGCAGAGGGGGATGGATGGCAGGGGACATTTTCCAGTTCAAATTAATACTTGATATAGACAAGGCCGTAGCTATACCACTGAGGACACAGAGGTCATGTATTTGTCTGTGAGAATTTAAGACAATCTAGTGGGAGTTTACATTCTACAGCTCAGAAAAAAGGTAACATTTCTGTGTGTTTTGGCAATAGTTTACGGCCATGGAAATGAAGTCATGTGACATGCTACTATTGCTATTTTTGTAAGCATTAATTTACAAATGATGATGTTTCTGTTTGCCCTGTTTATGTGAGAAGAGCAGCCATAACAGTAGGCAAAGAGAGCATCAGAGCTAGAATGTGACAAACTATAGGAGATCCTCTTGTCGTAACTGCAGATTTTGGAGACAATGTGTGCAATTTGCACATATTTAGAACAGTTGTGAAGGGAGGAATCACTGTGCTGATGTCTCCTGTCAACGCAGGCGCAGCAGACCCAACATGCATTGCAGCCACAGGATGTTTTAGAGTTTAATACCTGCTGTGGTTGTCACCTTCTCTCTCTTGCTATACTGCTTTTACCTGCTCTCTAAATATGCTATCACCTGCCTGAGGGTTGTTAACAAGCATTTTAGGAAAATGTAGGAAACCACAAACTGGCAGTTTGTAAAGTGAAGTTGGATTTAAAAAAATGGAAACACAGAAATAACTTTTTGAATTAACTATAGGGAACAAATGTTTAATGAACATAACACACCACGGTCGAATATCTCTGTGGTGAAACAAATGTGAACGCTCATTTAATTGTTGTGGCTGTGGCGTAGGTGTAGTGGAGAGCAAGGTAGTTCTCCAATCAGAGGGTCGGTGGTTCGATACCCGGCTTCGGCAGTCGATGTGTCCTTGGGCAAGATACTTAACCCCAAGTTGCTCCCGAAGGCTTGCCATCGGTGTGGACTGGATGTTGCATGAATGTTAGTTAGAGTCTGATGGTGGCACCTTGCATGGTAGCCTGTCATCAGTGTGTGAATGGGTGAATGATATGTAATATACTACTGATTGTAAGTCGCTTTGGATAAAAGCGTCTGCTAAATGACTGTAATGTAATGTAATGTAATGTAGGGAATACTAGGTATTGTTAAGAATGTAATACGACCTCTGTACATAAGGATCAGCACCGGGTGATCGGGCTCAAGTGCTTTGGGTGTGCGCACACCCTTGTATTTTATGTCGGCATTTGTGCTAGCCTGTGTGCTTTTGTGTGCGTGTGGGCGTGTGCTGCATATCTGGATAGAGTGTGTGTGTTGATGAATGCCTGCACCGGTTTTAAATGTAAGTCTATAAGAGGAAGAAATCGGCAGTAATACGTCTTTCCCGTGGCTGTGGTGAGCCGTGTGCCACTGTGGATAGGTAATCTGTCTTGTTGTTGCTCTTGTGTGCCCAATCCCCTGCAAGCATGCAGTAGGCATCCTAATCTGCTTGGAGAATTACTAAACCAGCTCTAAGCTCAATGCTGCTGTTTCTTGGAAAACAGCGAAGGAGAAAAAAGGAGGGATGGGTGTTTTTGTACCGTATCTAAAACCTTCTGGTTAACCGCCACACTGTTCATTTAGAGTTATTTATAAAGAACATTTTAAAATAACTTTATCCCAAAACAAAGCTATGATTAAAGAATACTAAGTACCAGAGGGTAGGGGAATTTGTACTGTATGTGGGTATGGTAAATATTGAAATAAAAAGTGGTGGTGGTGTGATCTCAAGCTCAGAGCATTGTATCACCCTCCCTTGATCTCATTATGTGCAAGTGACCCAGTTGGTATAAGCAGATTGCTGATGAGTGGGCCACTCTGAGAGTTAAATGCCACAAGTGTAGAAGAAGGACAGAATAACTGGGAAGCACAGGGTACGTTATACAACAAGGATGAAGGTCCCTCTGTTCAGCAATTTGGCATTCGGTACGTTTTTAATTGATTAATCATCTCAGCAAAAAATAAAGTGTCAAACATTCACTCGTTCCAGCTCTACCGATGTGATGAGTCAACTAACAGTTTGTAGAATATCTTACGAAAAAGTTATTCCTCTGGATTTTTTATGTATTCCTACGAAAGTCCAGCAACACGCGTCAATTTCAGCTCATTATACTCAAACAGTATTCATCAAAATAAACTTGGGCCTTTACAGGAAACGTCTTAGTTAGGTTTAGGCAACAAAACTACTTGGTTAAGTTTAAGAAAGGATCATGGTTTGGTTTGAAATAACTACTGAAGTGGCATTACTAAAGTACGCAAGTTACATGACAAATAAATCAACAATTACTTTTTGTTTCACGCCGGCAAAAGCGGTCTCCCGAGTAAAAAAAACAGCTTTTGTTTGACCCATCCTCCTCTCCTTTCACCTCACCTATCTTGGTTTTTGCAGTCTTTATACTTCCGGGTTCATGATTTAGTTCAAATGATTTACCCTTAGCAAAAGTGTAAATAATCACACTACGATGGCTCCATTCCATTAAGCGTGCTGGAGAGCCACGTCAGTGGGTGAGCATGAACCATACCAGGCCCCTGGTGCTGGCTCACCTAAATGGAATGCAGCCCTCATTAATGTTATTAATTCCACCTGTGCTTTTCTTGCTCCTGTCAAAATGTCTGCCACGAAAGGGGTTTATCGCTTTTGCACTCTTTTGCATCATATTTAAGCGAATATATCTTTTAGTTTTTTGGACTGTCGATCAGATGAAACGTAAAATCTGGAGATGTCATGTTGGTTTTTATTTCCTTATTTTGTAAATCAAGCTCTTAATCAAGAATATGTTAGGAAGATTAATAGAACTTATATCTCTGTGCCAGGCATTAGCTAACTTGGTGCAGCGTGGGCCTTGTTGACATGTTGCCATTTCAAAATTTGTTGAAAGAAAATGTAGAAGGCTGATTTGTCCTCATGTGACACATGATTAAACCGTAAAACCTTAATCTTCAGCCCATCAATAGATGTCGCTCTGTAAACATTCATATATTATGGATTTCTAAGTGCAGCAAACGTTCTATGTAACTTGATATACCTCAAAGGCAACCCCTGAAAAAGCTATTCATATTTTAATAAACCTCATTTGTGCCAAGGTATGGATAAGGGTTAGTCTTAACGATAAAATATTTTTTATGATTCTCATAAAAGTCCTAATAAGGCATGCAATTTGGGAAAACACTTGAGTTGACTTTACGGGTCACATGCTCTCATGCTCTCAGCCTGTAAGCCACTTGTGTCACAGCGGGAGCTGTCCTCTCGTGTTTCTCAGTAAATCAAACTAAATGGGATTAGTCATGAATAAATTATGTTAAATGAAATTTCAACTAATAAAAAATAAAAAACACAGCCGGTCTATATTCATATAACGTTCTCATTTGACAACAATCGTGTTACTTGTTTTATATGTGCAAATTTACCTCCGGGGGAGTGAAGCATGCTGGTAGGACAGAGCATAGACGCTCCGTGCATGTTTCTATTTGTATTCCTACTATGTCTCTGTTTGTCTGCCCATGTGTCTCACTCACATGATGTAAATGCACATCATATGCTGGCACATGTTTGCTTAGACGCACATGCAAATACCCGTAAAACACATTGCACACACACGCATACTGGCAGGAACCGGTAGAAGATGTACCGCTGGGCCTGCAGCAGTTGATAAAAACACGCACCAAAGTCAGTTACCCGGATCATGAATATATTAACTCTCCAAAACTGTAAAATGGTAATTGTGTTTGGACAGCCCCAAAGCTAGTCAGTGTCACAGTTGAAGGTGCTTCATCATCTCTTCCAAGAAGCAGAATTGCCATCCAGTGATGCACCCCAGGGCTATTTGAGATTCAAACAGGCAGTTGAACTAGTCACACACCCACTCCTAACATGCAAACATAAAGGGAATGGGCCGCGGGCCCTCGGGGGTGCAGAGGGTAGCTATTAGAGAGACAAAAAAAAGAACAACAGATTACAGAGAGACAACAGACGGAGTGAGAGAAAGAGAGAGACATTCAAACCTGTGGTACACGTTTCCCCGCTGAGAGCTGTCATTAACATGTGTCTTCCGTATAGTGAGGCCAAAGATTATTGCCATGCACATAGAACCCTCGGTTTGTTGAGCTAAAACGTCTAAAGTAGTGTATCAATGCACACACAGTTTTGCCACTGGCAGCCCATCACAGAAGCAACAATGTCACCGTTGTTTTATCTAGTATCATTACGCAAGAGCTTAGCAGGTTCAGTTTTTTTTTCTAAATATATGTGCCACTGCTCGGGGCGATGCTGACAGCTTTTGACTTAAAATGCGAAAACTCAGTGTCAGTGTGCTCATAAACATAAATACCAACCTGCTAAATGCTGTCATGATTGACATGCCAGCTAGTGATGTTACACAACAAGGTCCTATTGCTTCTGGTAATAATAGGTGATGAGGCAAGTCCATGTTTTCTCAGAACAGCAATGTTCAAAGGGTATTTTCACATGTACTGTATATTCTGGGCACTGACCAGGCAAACAACTAACTTTTTTGTTTATTTGAACAAATCTTAACAATCTAATTTGGAGAGAAAACTGAACATTAATTGCCTCAAATATGTTGGTTATAGTCCCTTATAGCACCAGTTGAGCCTATCTCTGGAAGTGTGCTTGATGTTTGCAACAGACAGTTTGGGTCATAATATTAAAGTTTGACTTTGTTTTCTATTTGGAATAAGTTTAACCCACCTGGTGCTTTTTAAAAACCTGTATGATCAAGTGGCCAATCAAGTGTTTCTTTCCCCGTCACACTTCTTTTTAGTGTGACAGTATATCTTTCTTCCCATGCAGAAAGATATACTTAGACTGTAGCTTATAGATCAAACAAATTGTCAGACTTTAGCTTGACATCTGAATTCACTCGTTTCTCAACGCTTAAATCTTAAATCAGACTAATTTGCCATGATTTATACATTAAGACTAAAAGCATTCCAGCAGAAAATGTTTGGCTTTCAGATGTTACAAGAACATTTTACATGGAAAATTCTTCAAAAAGACATGAAGACATGACAGAAAAAAAGTTTATGATAAAAACTTCTAGTAACTTTTCTTTAAAACTGGCTATTCAATTCAATTAAATTCAATTTATTTTGTATAGCCCAAAATCACAAATCATAAATTTGCCTTAGAGGGCTTTAAAGTCTATACAAAAGACGACATCCTCCCCCAGGGCCCTTGCATCAAAACAGAAAAAACTCAGCACAACAGAGATCTCTTAAGCCTCCTCTTCAATATGTAGGGTGTGTCTGCATCCCGGACTGAAACTGGAAACTGGTTCCACAGAAGAGGAGCTTTATAGCTGAAGGATCTAGCTCCCATCCTACTTTTTGACACCCTAGTAACCAGAAGTAACCCTGCATCCTGGAAGTGCAGCTTTCTAGTGGGGTAATAGGGTACAATACACTCTTTAAGATAGGATGGTGCCTGACCAATTAGGACTATTTTTTCCTGCATTACTTTTCACTTCACAAATATCTATCTCCAATAAATTTGTTAAACTGACTTCAAATCACAGCAGTTAAATTGGTATCGTTGCGTTTTTATGATTTGAAGTGAAAAACCATGAAATTCCGACCCAGTTATCCAATAATAATAAACTGGAATGATCCATTAAATCAGTTTAATACCTTGCTGATTTAGAGTGTAGGTTAGGATTGAGGCGTCTTAACTTATGATTTAAACTTACCAGCCAACAGAGCACAGTACAAGATCTAGTGTTCACTGATACAATAAGTCATCATTGACGCTAAAAACAGAACCTCTTTCTGATCAGAGTGTGCAGCATGCTGGTAATATTTAGCTTCCCTCTTGACCTCTGTTTGTGCACGTGCTAGTGTGGGCATTTGTTTTTGTTAGTGTGTGCATGTGATTGAAGTGAAGGAGAGAGAGAGTTGTTGGCTGCTCCCTGACCCCTCTCGTGTAAACACGGACACACTCCGGTGAGGTGCTGAATGGCAGTGATTATGAGAGAGCCTTGCACCACACACACACACCTACACACACACACACACACACACACACACACACACACACACACACACACACACACACACAAACACACACAAACTGGGAGCTCTGCCAAGGAGGGAAGACCTACAGAGAAAGGCTTCCCCTGGCCCGCTGCCAACATGCCATTAACAAGCGGTGGAGGAGAAGGAGAGCAGGAGTGAGGGAAGGAAGAGCGAGTGGGAAAATTAGGAGGTGAAGAGGAAGGAAGAAGGGAGGGAAAAGCAGTGGCAGAAGGGAAGGAAGAGGAGTGTAAACGGTTGCATGTATGGGGAAATGGAGGATAGATAAACTACCCAGTCACTCTGTATTTCTTTTATAATCTGAGGATTAGAGCCGGGTTGATTGGATAAGAGGGTTGATGGAGTAAATGACTTAACCAGATTAAAGTACGTTTAAAAACTGTGTGTTCTTCATCACAGTTGTTAAACAGTTGTTTTTATGACATTTTTTTAAAGTTGAACTGGGACAAAAGATGTTGAGATTGTAAACCATGTAAACCAAAATGAACGAAAAACAAATCCAATCAATTCATTATTTATGAAAAAAAAAGAAACAACACCAGTATTTGTGTTAATTTGCTTTGTGTTTACTGGACTTTTAGTGGTAAACTACTCTGAGGCAGCTACCTTAATAAAGTTTTTGCTGATTTATTTTAAACATGAGAACTTTTTCTCTGACTTTTTTGTCTGACTAGATTTTTTTCAGGTCGTTAATAATCTGGAACAGCAAACATTTTAGGAGTTACAATGGCAGGATTACAAAAATGGTAATAATCCATAAAGAAAAAGGGAAAAAAAGAAGTTCAACGTCTTTTCTCATTACTTTTGGGTCATCAGGCCTAAGAAACTCAACACTCTCAAGGAGGCAATGTAACAACAAATCAATAATTCAGCAAAAAAAGAATCTCTGGAGCACTCGGCTTCAGTATTCTGAAAGGGATGAGAAGTGCATGGTTTAAAAGAGATGATCATAACACACGACGAAGGAGAGTGCCAGAGAGAGTCTGAGAGAACAACAGGAAGCTAATTGACAAACAGAAAAAAACGTTTGTCGAGGTCACGTGCTGTTTACCAAGTCATGCTTTTCCTGTCCTTTGCCCGTCTGGCCTGTTATCCGAGACTACCTGGGCCTGTCAGCTGACCACAGATGACCATGTGTTGACCTCTAACATCCAATCAAATGACGTGATGGCTGCATCCACTCCAGAAACACAGTCAGCTGGACACATTTTCCAGCAGAAGAGATCTATATGAATCCCTTTAAAAACAGCTGAGCTCACGTCAAAGCACAACAGATAAGACCTCTGACTAGGAGACACTCCAGGTCACGTTCTTATCAAGAAACGGTAAATAACTGACAGAAAATGTGAGCGTTATTGGCTTTTACACTCAGCTCTATCACTATCGGCTACTTCAGGGCCACATAGATTGCTACAAGGCAACGCTGTCATAAGATAGTGCACTTCAAAGTCTTCCCTTATGCTGTGATCCTATTAAGTTTCACACCTGCAAATTCCAATTGACATGAGTCACTCTTAGTCTTAAGTCATCTTTCATCAGTGTGATTTGAACAATGTCGATACTATCAATAAAAAAAAAAATGGCTAAATGTACTGTTGCTGATGTTCTGGGCTGGATTGTATATTCTGTCCCTCAAAAGATTATAACAGTTTGAGTTCATACAGTAAGATCAGTGGCGGTTTATAAAGGGCACCAGCGCTCAGAAAGTTTATTTAGTATGCAAGGCAGCCTGTATGTCACTGCTTAACGTTTCTCCATTTAAGGGCACCCATTAGTGCATGGCATCTCGTTTTCTCCACCATATGGGGCACAATATGGGACACTTTATCATGTTTTCTCCACTGGAAGGGCCAATTCATCATGTTTTATCTGCCGTAGTGGGATCCAAGAAGGCACTTTATCATGATTCATCCACTGGAAGGACACCTTAGAAGGTACTTCATTGTGTTTTCTCAACTTGAAGGGCACCACACCTTCACTTTCTGTTACCTTTTTTACAACCTGAATCCAGAATTGGATGAATGTGTATCTTCCCCAATTGAGATAGTGCTCGCAAAACTGATGGAAACAGGATTGTATCTTGTAAATGCAGAGGTTTTCAGTCTACGTCTTCCCACATGCAGAAGGGTATAAATTAATAATGGAAATATATTGATTCCGTTCCATACCTAATTTTGTTTGACCTAAAAGTAATCAAGTTTAAGTAGGCAGAGTCCAAAAATACCCCATGTGTCGTATATCTTCTTTGTAATCTCCCCAGGTCACTGAAGCCCTTGAATTACCAGTAAAATTACATAGGACACCACCTGAATATCTTCAAAGGTAGCTACGGCTGGGACATCATCTCTTCACAGAGGTGAGAGATATGTTTGTTATGTATTGAGTCACTGCGACCAGCATTTGATAGTAATAAGTGTGCTGTCTGCAGTTTTCATTAGATGGCTGTAAATTAATTTCCGAGCTGCCGTGTAGAGCTGTGGGAGTTGCTTTATATTGTTATGATTCATGTTGCACCAGACTGTGTATAGCTAAACTGAATTCAATTAGGAATTTCAAATCAATATGAAATTTGGCTGTTGTCTTACAGCCGCGCTGATCTACCATGACTTCATAGTGTGTATTGAAAAAGTGTTTTTCTTTCCTCCAACTTCACGTTCGATCTAATCTCACATGAGACTATGTGTGTCTAAGTGATTACAAGCCAACCGCTACTGATACAGCAAACACTGTGCATGACAAAGTCTGCAGGGGGAATGGAGCACATCACTCGAGGCGAGGCGATTTGTTCACTTCACGTGCGGTTTGTAGTGGCGAGGGGACCAACACAGGAAATCGCCAAGGACAATGAACAGTATTGACCAGAAAACACAAGACTCAACAGTGTACTGCTGTGTCTGTACCCAGAGTCAACATTTCTTGGCTGACATTTTTCAAAGGACCCTGCAAGTGTGGCAGAGAAAATGCAGCCCCTCTTATGACCGGATTCTGAGGTAAACCAGTGAATCCTTAACAGCCCTCTGTATCCCATAATCCACCATGCAGCAGAGACTATTTAGAGTCACTTCCTCTGAATAAAGGGCAGAATGCAAGTGAGATATATCTCTAAACACGGACTACCAAATGTGCTCCGGCTCCAAATAAGCTGAGCAGACTTCTGATATATCCCCTACCTACCAGATAGAGCTGCCTCTCTGGAGTAGCATCCAGATAGAGCAGCTCAAAATGTCACTCCACCAGTCAGCTGTTTAATGGAGCATCCAGGCGATCGTCATTAAACCATGAAGCTGGTAAATATGACACGACCGTGTCAAACAGATCAGGTGGACATTGATTGAACTAATGAAAAAGCAATTGCTTGCTATTGTTGGCAGTCTATATATGTTGTTTATCACAGAGCTATGCAGGAAAAAAGTTATTGCCATTTATTTAACCAACATGTGTTTGAGTGAAACATCTCAAGTGATGCTGTAAAACGGACCTGACTCTACAGGTTCCCAAAAAGGTATTTACTTTTTATCAGCCACTTAACGGTAACATCCCGGTCGTAAACTTTAACATCTCTACCATTTCCACTAAAATCAGGTGCTTTATGTGCTGTTTTTTTTTCTTCCTTAAATTGGAGGAAGAAAATGAAACAGTGCTTTTCATGGTCCACTGAACACCACGCCTGCAATATGAGCCCTCCCGTGTGTGTGTGTGAATGGATTCCAAGCTCACATTTCTTTGATGCTGCTAAGCCGCACTGGCAGACCGCAAAATGGAATTTGACCTATGTAATGTCCTTTTTAATCAGAGGTAATTGACACAGATAGACCTTCATCATAACTGCCAATGCCCTTGCCAACCGTGCCGGAGCCCTGCAGTGCTCAGCCTCTATATGACTACCGCCACTTACAGTAAATTGGCTAAATAAATTCCTGCAATCCAAAGAGAAGAAGCCACCGGGCCTTAGATTAATAAAAATAAGTCACATTTATGCCACGAGTTTGACAGAAAAAGATCTCTCTCTCTCTTGGGAAGAAAGTGGTTAAACAAGTCATGTCCTTTTAAACATGATAGAAAACCTCTCAGTACACTCATCTGTACTTTTCCTACATGCAAAAATGTGCACTTCATCCCTCTACGCTCCTTTTTTTTTTTGTTAACCTTGCACATTTGTGTGAGAACTTTATGCAACTGGATGGTACAATTAATATACAGTAACCAGTTTCTCCTTTTACCCTCCGTTCTCCTCCCGCCCCTGCTGAGGGGAAAAATGTGTCTCATTCCAATTTAATGCATGGCCAATTCCCACCTCGACAGAGCAGTAATTAAAATCCACACGCAAAGCCCCATTCATCAGAGGAGATGACAGAGAGAGAGAAAGAGAGAGGAGAGGTGGGGGAAAGGGGGCTCTGTTGCTGTACCCTTGAATTTAGGAACCCAAACTAGCTTGTGAAGAAGTTGAAAACAGTGGAATGAAAAGTTGAGGCTGATGTCTCCAGACATGTGGTGCATTTCAGCCTATCAGCTCTGTGCTCAATCCTCAACAACAATCACATGCCCAAAGTGTCTTTTTCGTGCACAAATGAGCTAAAGCTGCACATTTAAACGTATTATATTCCTCTGAGTAATTACAGCTTTGCTTGTGCTTCAGTCCCCTCTACCTGCAGCGTTATCATCTCATTAGCAAAGCACCCACCAGTTTAAGCCCCGCCCCTCATATTAGTCATTTCTCCCCTCCCTTATTACAGATCCCCCCACCTTTTGCACCCCATGGAAGATTTTCTGTTTTGACAGCAGTCCCGCTGTGCTCTCTTGGCTTCACACACACACACACACACACACACACACACACACACACACACACACACACACACACACACACACACACATTGCATGACCATGACCCTCGGAGAGCCCCGTGCATATCCACAATGTCCTTTGGGGACGCAGGGCCGGCAGAGGGGCTCTGGGAGGTGGGACGGGTGTGTGTGTCATTGTTTGCAGTCTGTGATTACGCGTGTTGCCACCCGGCAGCTGTTTGCATGTTTTAACCTGCTGTCCAGCTACACACGGACTGGGCCGTGTCTGGCGCCTTGGTGACATCACATCACTCTTGAGCTCACTTACATCTTAAAAAAATGACCCCCCCCCATCCGGGAAAAAAGAATCAACTCAGGATTCATGCTGTGCCTGGCATTCTTTTATTTATTTTTATTTTTTGATTGAAGAGGGAGTGTAAAAAAAAAAAGTCAAATTCAGTAGGCATGCAGTGTTTTTTTTAGAGGTGCATCAAAGTGGAAATCGAATTTTATCCGTGCACACCACCTTGCTAATCTGCACCATTTTAGTTTTATTCTTAACTTGATAAAAGTTTCTAAAAGCAAGGAAAAATAAATCAGTTTAAAGCTGCAACAGCAGAGCGATGTCTTTCTCTGTGCAGCCTCTCCAGTCCCAGCGGTGCTGGCATATGTCCAAGGCCTCTTCATCCAACCACTCCCCCTCTCGTCACACCCCCACCCCCCCCAACTCCCAACCTTCTCTCTGTCTGCCTCTTTTCTCTCTATCCTGCAGTGGACTGCACTTGAGCTTGAATGGCCAGAGCAGGACAGGCAGCTGGGCCCTGTGCTCCAGAGAGAGACCGAGAGGAGGGGAGGGGGGGGCACAGATTTTAATGAGATGCACAGTGTCAATGGCCACTCTCTCTGAAGAGGGCAAGAAGAAAAGGGCGCTCTCTCTTTCTCTCCACTCCCCTCTCCTCTGTGCCCCTCTCTCTCTCTCTCTCTCTCTCTATCTCCTGCCCTCCTCCCCAGCTGGCGAGGGGCTTTTGTTAGGCGCCAGATGATACCCCAGATGCCCCGGCCCAGCCGCCCCTTTCAGCTATATTCACCAGCCTCCCCTTGGGTCAGAGGTCACCACCGGGCATCTGAATGGGTCTCCCTGGCAACAGTGGCCATGGCGGTTGAGAGAGTGGCAGAGGCTTTTTTTTTTGTTGTCGCCTGGTTGCCATGGACAGTGCTTCATTAACCTGATTCAGCTCCAACGGGGAAAAATGAAGTATGATTAAGGAAGAAAATCATGCTTGTATTCAGTTTAATGTGGTCATAATGCAGTAAGAAATCTTAAGTTGTTATTTAACGTGGGAATTTTTTAGCTCATAGCTTTTATAAGGTAATTTAGATTGAACTGAGAGAGAACGTAGGTCTTTAAGGGAAAAAAAGGATGTGCAAAAGGCACTGCATGTTTCACACAGAGCTCTTCTATCATGTTTGGGATTTATTGTTTCTGTTGCTGACGTTCCTGTAGTTTGGTGCTGCTTCAGCCCTCTGCTGGGCAAACACCTAACAGCATGGTGGTCCCACAGTTTGACTGGAGGCAACTTTAATGCATCAAACACCCGTTTTACTGTTTGGACAAATGTTGTGAGATGCTGATTAATTATGCTTGTCTTGGTTCATATATTCCTTGTGAACAAAACATTTTACACTGAAATTTTCTAGCAGAAGTGGGGAAAAAGAGGGATAGTGTCTATTAAAAAAAAACATACAAAAAGGGGAGCATTAGAGTATTAAAGGGACTAATAAAATGCTGTTTTTAGGATCTAGCATGGCTGGTGTGAGCCTGGATATCAACTGTACAGTACACAAAGTCAATGCAGTGACAAAAAGTTTGCACTGCTACAGTAAGGAGAGAGAATCAGGGCTGGGCAGGGTGAGGGACAGGGAATGCAGCAGTGGTAAAAGGGTGGCAAGAGGACAGCAGGGAGGGAGGGACAACAAAGAGTTAAGAGGACAAAGGCTGAATGTGCTATTAATCTATTTACACCCAAGAGTAGGGACTTTTTCTAAAGTGGTGCTATGATGTTCCACATAAATGGAGCTTTTGGACTCAATGTTTTTTGATATGGGAGTCAGATCAGAGGTAGATCATGTGTGGCATGTCTGTCATGTATTAAAATAAAATAGCCATGCTGCAATACAGAGTTTATCGTAGACACAAATTACACAAATCATATTTTCATTTTATCCGCATAAATGTGCACCTAATGCTTGTTACTTAGACCCTTTTTTCTTTTTCATCCTTGCATTTAATTGAGTGCCTTTTCTGATTAAATTGTGCCGCGTTTTCCTTTTCCTGCTCTGACTCGGCTGTCTCTTCACCTCGCAGCCTCTGGTCACGCTGTCCAAACAGATCAAAGGTCACACGATAAGGAGAGGGCAAACACTGGGGCCCATTCAGCAGCCCGGACCCAAAGCGTATAACACGTGGGCACAGAGAAACAGAGAGGAAAAAAGAAAGGGTTCTGGCCCCAGTGTGTGTCTTGACAAGCCCTTTGAGAGTTCTGTGAAAGTCTTTAAAATTGAGGAGCGTTATAAAACATAGATTTTGTTATGCTAATACAGCAAGTTGCTTTTGAATACAGTGAAATGTATCACTGTGAGGGATTTAGTCTTACTGTTGGGACGGATCGTACTGCTGCTGTTTGCGTGTGTGTAGGGTTTGTGTGTTTACATGAGCAGTGTTGCCCAGTGGCCTTTAGCTCACAAGAAAACAGTGTTTGTTGGTTAAGCCTGTGGCTCCAACGCCGCCCATTAAGTCATCACACCATCATATAACACAACTGAACAACAGTGGAGACACATTGCCCTCCAGTCTCATGCAAACTGCAACAAACGGCAACCATAAGAAAATGACTTAAGTGAAAAGGGGTTCGGTTTGGGAGGAATTTAAGTGTAAATTTACACTGTGCAGTTTATTAGACACATCCAGCTGAAACTAACGCAGTCTAACACAACAGTCAATGCAATAAATCCAATCAGCATGAAGGTTATAATGTTTTTTTATTGAGCTGTTGATTTGCTGCATTTGCATTCATTCCATTAATTTGGTCGCTTTGGAGGATGTGGTTTGTGCTGCTGTTTAACTGTGTTGTGTCGTACAGTTATAAATGAGAGCAGTTTCAAATAATGTGTCCACCCCATTTATATCAATGAGGATAGTGCAAACTAAATCCTCAAACTAGCATTACAGTTGGAGCTTTTTTTCCAATGTGTGTATATATCTTGTGTGCTGTGCCTGTGAACACGTGTTGATCAGAAAATGGGATCTTTGTTAACGGCGGAATTAGTGACTTAATATATATGCAAATTACAATATGTGCTTTCATTAGAGCGGCCATCCGTCTTCGTAGAAGTCTAAAAGTGACTTCTAAAACAAGCTGTGACTCGTTCTCATAAACATCCGTGATTTGGGCTGTATGCTAACCATATGGTTGACATTACAGTCGACCGCCCATTTTTATTGGATGCCCCAATGATGTGAAAATAAAAACTACGCTGGCGGTGACAGCCTGACTTTTGTGTGGCACTGGTTTCCCTTTTCCCAAATAAAAAAAAAACACATACACACACACACACACACACCCACATACACACACACATCAACACTGCTATTCAGGGCACGGCGGCCACTATTCCTGATTAGCTCCAGCATCTCATCAAAAGGCCTGACTGTCTGCATTGGCCTTTGGACAAATAGCCCTTTCTGCTCAGCCTCACTCCCTACAGCTTTAATGGCTGGAACAGCTCAGAGAAGAGTTAATTATTGCATAGCACATGGTTGGCATACAGCACCGTGGCTGCCCGAGTTTAGGAAGCATGAATGTGTCACAAGACGGCAGTTTAACGCATGTGATGAACAAAGATGTATGGAGCCGCAGCATATGTTTGTGTAGAGAGAGAGAGAGAGGGGGAGAGAGAGAAAAGGAAAGAGAAGGAGAGTGTATTCAGTTAATAGATCAGGTGGGTTTTTTAGCCAATTCTACGATTCATGCCCGAGCTAATAGAAACAGAAACACCTCAGTATGATGCACATGGTGGATTATCACTCACACACGCTGACAATTCAAATATAAATCCCTCTAACGCCACCGCCCACATAGACACACACACACACACACGCCTCCCACATTAACCCACACTGTCAGCATCAATATGTCTTTGTATGTAGCTTCAAATCCAGAACATTAATTACTTTCCTTTAGATCTCTGAGCATCATTCTGTCATGGTTTGATTTTAATATACTGTCCTTTCAGAGTCATGTACAACTTATTTCTAAATCTTTGATTCTATGTGGTTGTTATCCTCATCAAGCTGGTTTTTAATTTATGAAATTGTTTATGATCTGGAAGTGTATTCGCTTGTTTCCTTTCTCTGAGTTGTGGAGTTTGTGTTTGTGTTTTACTCTATTTGTCCTTTTTTTGGACATTTTTCTATATGAAATGAACCCAGAAAAGATTCCTATAATTAATGACAGAGTATGAGAACCATATTATATATACAATATACAAGATTTTATCAGATATTTCAAGAAACAAGTCCTATAGATATCTTACCCTGACAATATTACACAAGCTCTTGAGTGACACCACAATTAAAGATGGATGCCGACAAAATTTAGCCTATATGCTGTCATTTATGATTAGTGGGTTGTTACAAGTGTGTCACTATTTGGCCACGATACTTGTATGTCCATTCTGCTCTACACACACACACACACACACACACACACACACACACACACACACACACAAACCCATCTAATAAGGATTAGATCAGTACACCTGCAGCACCACGGGGAGTAGCCATGACAGTCAGTGATCTGATCTCATCAAAAATACATCAAGGTGTTTCCCCTCCGGACGTCTGTGTGCAATGAAATATTAAACAAATAGAGTATCGAGAATCCACCCATAAACAACCACAAGCGTGTTTTTTTCTTTAATTAAATCTGTGGGCTTTTCATTTTATCTGCTGGTATATTTCAGCTGTGAGAATTAAAAGCACGAGCAGCCCAGGGTGCCGTCATGGGATCTCTGCTCTCTCTGCATCTCTTACTCGTTGTTTGGCCCCCAGCGTGTTGACCTGACCACACACACACACACACACACACACACACACACACACACACACACACACACACACACACACACACACACACACACACACAGTATATGAATTACAGATTGTTGTTGATATTTTTAAATGTATTAGTAAAGGCTTTACACATGATGGCGAGGGAGCGAAAGTAAAAGCAAAAACAATCTCTGTTGCATTTTGTTCACTTAACAGGTTGTTTTCATTTCACTTTAAAATCACTGAGCAGGTATTTCCAATATTTTTGATGTATGCATTTGTTGCTGAATGGCTTCAATAATTCACTGATCCCTCTTTTTGAGATTGTGTTTTTACTGGGTTGTTGTGTGCTTCAATTCTGTGTTTTACAGCAGAAGAAACACACACAGGTGAGCCCTCCATTTAAAGTCACGTTGCTTTCGGAGGCCAAGATCTTCCTCAAAAGCAGAGTCAGCTTGCATCTGTGAATTCTAGCTAATTAGGTTTCACACTAGCTGATTGAGTGCAATCATCTTTGAATCAATCATAACTGGCCCCCACAAGAATGGTGAGACTCATGAAATGTGTCATTATGTGCTGCCCTCTGGTGGCTGTAAATGTAAGATACAGAATGTAGGTGCTGAAGGGAAACATGATCACACATTGTGGGAAGCTGTTGACACACCTCTACTTATTTTTGATTATTCTCCACTCTTAACTTTGATACTAGGAGGGACATATTTTTAAAGCGATGTATTAGTTAACCTTTTTTTCTAATTTGAAAAGTCACAGAATAGCATGTTGAAAAAATACATAAAACAGTCATAGTATAGTATGTCGAAAAAAAGTCATAGTATAGTATGTCCCAAAAAATCATGAAAAAGTATTAGAATAGTATTTTGAAAAAAGACGAAAATAGTCATATTATAGAACATCCCAAAAAGTCCTACAAGAGTGATCGTAAAGTATGTCCTTAAAAAAGAACGTAATAGTATAGTATGTCGTAAAAATTCATAAAAGAGTAACAGTGTAATATGTAAAAATAAAAGAAATAAAAAATACTAGTGTATTAAGTCAAAGAAAGTCATAGTATTATTTATTTATTTATTAAGTATGTCAAAAAGATATTAAAAAGCAACAGCATATTTCTTAAAAGTCCTAAAAATTCTGAGTATAGTATGTCAATTTCTTTTAAATAAAACTCATTATAGTTTGTCAAAGAAGAGTCATAAAAAGTCACATTACAGTATGTCGAAAAAAGACCTAAAAAGGTATTTGTATAGTATGTTGAAATAGTCATAGTATATTATGATTAAAAGAGTCATAGTATTGCATGTCATAGGAGTCATTATGACATATTATGATATAGACTTTCTTATGACATTCTATAGTATGAGATTTTCTGACGTACAAAAATCATAATATAGTATGCCATAAAATAAAGTCAAACAAGTAATTGTATCTACCTGCCCATTGACAATGTAAACCACTTAAATGGTCCTTAAAAGGTATCATCAAGTGTAACAATGTCTTCAAAGGATCACCAGCAAGACAGTTTCTTTAAGTTAATATATCTTTATGTGATTTTTTATCTTATGCATTCTCATTCAAAAGGCATGAAGATAGAAAAGGAGACTTAAAATGGGCCATGAATATAAATATACAAAGAGAGGCAAAATCTTTACAATCAGTAACATTAGATGATGGCTTAAGCTATCCAAACGGACATGGGGCACAGCACTTTGGATTACAAAAGAAACGTCCACCAAAAGCCACATTGGACACAGGCTACATGGTAGTTAACACTTAACTTCATGCAACTGCCCAACATTCAAGCTGTGTCCTACCTTCATCCACAAACAATAGAAAACTTTGATTTATGTGCATTATCTTCCCTCCCCCCTTTGGCAACGCTAAATATACAAAACTCAGCCCCAGTGTTTCCCCAGAACGTGTGTGTGTCATTTCTCCCGTGGTAGCTGCAAATACGGAAAACCCCAAAATACAGACATTGTAACTCATGTATATACAGTCAGTCGTCACTGTTAAATACAAGACAAGTACCATGCTACAGATCAAAGAACTCTGACTGGTCCATTAAAGAGAGAAGCACAGTAGTACAGTCAAGTACGAGATGACAGAATAGGCCACATTGGTCAGAACTGAAACCGGTCTACTTCAGCTACTTCAAGTATCCAATTACATTTCAAACCCCATCTAAAACCCAACAGCTTTAAGAATCCACTTTCACAAACATTACAAGTGATTTCAAATTGGCACAAACTCTGATTAGGAATCTAACTGAATGTGCAAATTACAGAGAAGTTCTTTTCTTTTTTAAATCTAAGCGCACAGAAGTCAAGATGCTAGTGCAATGACATAACAATAGTTAAAAACATTGGTTTCAGCATAACAAAATAAATAAGGTGATAGACATCTAGAAAAATATGGTTTGAGAGGAAACGAGAAAACATCCAACATTTAGCAGGAACAATGAGCCACAATCTTCAATGTTGAACATTAACAAAGGCACATACGCGAACACACGCACACACGATGTACCAGCTGAAATATGCACATGCTCAGGCACAGACGTTTAGTATGGGATCTGGTTTTGGTAATACTGGATCATGTCGTAGGTTCTACTCCTGTAAGACAAAGAGCAATAGGACAAATGTGATTAACGTTCTCTGGAGATCAATATTAAGAAGAGTATGTTAACTGTTGAGGCTTTGTACTGACCTGTTGCTAAGGAAACAGTTCTGGATGATTTTGATGATGTAGGAAGCTGCGTCTTTCTCACTCAATCCCGGGTTAAACCGCTGCCTAGATGTGGGGAAAAAAAAAAGAGTCTGAGCGACAACAGCAGATGACACTCAAACTGCTTATTCACATTTACATGCGGTCACGATCCCCATGTCTGACTCACTTGAGCAATTTGATGGTCTGTCCTCTGAAGCAGGGGAGGCCAGTGTCCAGCATGAGTGTTACCAAGGAGACCACTCCATCCATGTAGGGCCTGATTCAGCAGAGAAACATGTCTTAATGTTACATTCTTAATAGCGCAGTGAACACTTTAGCTTTAGCACGTGTGCGTTCTCACCTGACGGCCAGGTATCCCCTCACACACATCTCCATGAACCATTTGAAGGGCGTCGCCTCCATCTTCCCACCCATGATCATCACCATCTCGCTGGTTAGCTTGATGTCGGGCTCCCAGCTGAGGTTCCCACCGGGAGAGCTTTCAAAAATGAACCCGAAGTCTGGAAACACACAACCACAGTGGGACAAACACAACCAGGACAGTTTAGGATTCCGTTTTTGAATGCTGCTGTATGATTTGGCGGCATGAAGATAATGTGTGGCACGACTGTGATTACAAATACAATCACTCAAAACGGTTGGTTAAGACTGCAGACAAAAGGATGCTCAATAAAAGATTGGGTTACAAAGTTTGAATTACAATACTGTCTCAATAAAAAAAGTAAAAAGTCTTGATGCACTTTGAAAATATTAAAACAACCTGTAATACAAACTACGGCTGACCCAAATGTTTCCCAGCTTCAAAAAAAAAAAAAAATTGCCATGGTCATCGTCGTTAAAATCAAGATTTAATGCTTTCTTTTTTTTTATAAAAGCTATGCATTACCTCCAAAATCCCAAATCGACCATTAAATGAGGAAAAGTAAACTCATATTTTTCATTATGGATCAACATGAATTATTATGAGTTATGCCTGAGTGAGACAGATGTGTGTAGAGGTTATGTGTGTGTCCAGCGCAGCTGAGGAGATTTACAGACAGAGCCTGAACAAAGCAAGCTCTCTTTTGTCATATGTTAGCATAAACTACAGTATATTTATTTGTCAATTTACTGATAGGTCTACATGTGACCAAATTTGCTTGTATGGGCTGTCGCTGTAACTTATATGATGTGTTTACTGAACATTTTGTAGCCGTTTTCGTTTTAATGAAAAAGGAAAATTATGGAAGTCTGACTTTTGTCCTCATCTCTCAGTAAACAACAATAGCAACAAAGTAAAGTATGATATCAGGAAATAATGAACACAAGCTTGAGGAAAGTTGGACAGCTTCTGTTGTTGCCGCAACTAGGGCAAGAAACTTAATCCCAAATCGTGCCTCAGGTGTATGAATGGGTATGAATGTTAGTTAGTTAGTTCTGATGGGCAGGTGGTACATTTCATGGTAGCCCCCAGTCATCAGTGTGTGAATGAGTGTGTAACAGTAATGTAGGTAAATGAACATGTCATGTAAAAGAGCTTTGAGTGGTCAGAAGACCAGAAAAGCGCTATACAAGTACTAGTCCATTTAGCATTTAATTCACACCAGAAGCACACAACGCTCTCAATACGCACCGATGTGGATGAGGTGGCCCTGGCTGTCCAGCATGATGTTCCCGTTGTGTCTGTCTTTTATCTGCAGCAGGAAGAGCAGCAAGCTGTAAGCCGCCATACTGCGGATGAAGTTGTACCGCGCCTAAAAAAAAGATATCAATTAAACCTGTTAGTAAACATAATTAGCGAGCACTTGAGAAATAAGGTAGAATTTTAAAAGGTGTATATGACCTTCTGGAACGCCAGTGTGGATTCGTCTCCGTACTGGTTCCTGAAATAGTCGTACATGCCGAAGTCCGTCTGACGGCCCAGCTGGTCCCGGGACTTGCAGTCTGGGATGCACTCGATCACTCCGCACTGTGTGGTGGAACATCAGAAACAGGGGAAATTAGGATTCATTCGGTAGCTGTAAGTAACACAGAGGAACATGGGAAAGGTTTTACATGAACTCACTCCAGGGGCCGTGGCCACCACCCTGTAAGGAAACACGTAGAGATCCAGGCCCACCAGCTGGAAGATGTTCTTAAACAGGCTGATGATCTGAAGAGCCAGCATGTCCTGTGAACACAAAGGATGAAAAGGTGAAGAGAGGGAAGTCAAGCACCGATCATGAAGTGGATGGGAGATAGCGGCGGTGTAGTAAATGAAAGTAGAGGAGACCTGTCTGCAGTCGTCTCCCACTTTAAAGATGGCCGCCTGCCAGCAGATTCTCTTTGCCTCCTCTTCACTCTTCCCCTCATCTACAGAATCTGAGCAACACTTCAGACCTGATGAGAGGAAATCATGACAAACTGTTTCTGTCTGCGCATATTTGATAAAAAACATTCTCTACTTTAGTTTCATTTAAGTACCTTCTTTCTCCAGCTCACTGACACCACACCTCCTAACTTTGAACTTGGCCAGGTAGGGAGCTTTGGCAGCACTAAAGAGAGACACAAACAGAAGAGGAAGTGCTTTAGATAGAAGTAAAGAGACGCAGTCACAATTTATTTTGAAAACAAGCATTATGGATGACTGTTTTGAGGCCCACCTCTGCATGGGGGTCCCAGACTTGTAGTCTATATCCAAGACTATGGCCTCCGGGTTACTGGGAAGGTAACAGCCAGGCTGGACTTTGATCTGGGACATGGCTTCCAGGCAGGCCCTCTTCCTCTCCTCCCCTTTGGGAAAGGGTCTGATGAAGACAAACAAAAAAACAACTTGAAGAGTTTCCACACCTCTATGACTGCTCTGACAGAGAACAGCATGCATGGGTATCTCACTGAATGACTCCAGACCACAAGTGACAGTCGGGCTCTGCTGTTATTCACAGAGGTGAGTCACTGGGGTTGAGAGTAATAGAGAGTGGAAGCCAGGGGACGGTAGAAGTTTCTACCCCGGATAGTTGCAATTAGTGCTGTAATGAGGGCTGAGGGGGATTTGTCTTCCTCTAGTGGGCTGACAAAACACTCTCCTTGAGAGCCAGCGTTAATGGGGGCCCTGTCAGAAAACTTCCAGACTGGTGCACAATCAGAGACAGTACAGCAAACAATAGCTAAATAAATGAACAACAAAGGGATTTAAAGAGCAGACCGCAGGTGGTATGAGGCAGGGAAAGGAACAAAACATCTTGGCTCGGGGGAACACTTGTTATCACTTCATAAACACCTTCAACACCACCTGGAGGGTTCGGTCTAAACAGAAAAGTTAAACTGGAGTGCTACTTTACGGCCTTTTACAAAGACCAGTGTCTTAACGGCTTCAAAAAGTTTCTCTTTTCTTTCAAAGCCCCACTTAAGATGAAGAGTGTATTATAATTTATCATTACAGAGAAGTGGAGGAGTCGTTTCTAGTGTATGTAAGGACTCAATATTGGTCCAGTATGTGTTCCCATGTGCTTTGGGTGATTAACAATGTAGGTTGGAACTTTCACTCTGGGACAGGTGTTGCTGGACGGAGGAGCACCAATAGTTTATTAAACCGCTACTCTATGCTACATGAAACGCGTCATTATAACGGTTTGGCTGCATAAACAGTAACACATTCCATCAGAGAAGCCGAAGTAGGACTCTGCTATTTCACCAGACACTACTACGAGCAAGTTACTTATTATTCTGTATATGCAGCGGTGGCTTAAAGTTTAGACTAAGCCGCTACAATGAGGATGAAACTAAAACATGATGGAAAAAGTAGTTAAATTAGATCATGATGAGAATATTGAAGTAAGGGGAGCAGAGAGGAGTAGAGAAATAAATCAAGGTCATGTCTTATGTTAAAGGGATTGCGGGGTTATACAGGACTTGTTGCAGCCTTTTAACTAAAAGGTATTGTTTACATTTACTGGCAGACTGACCCCTTAATTTGAGGAATGGTGTTAAAAGTAGCCCCCTCAAACAGTCTCTGCTCTCACCTGTTACTAAAACTGAAAATGTTCACTGTGATGGAGCCAAATTCAGACCTCTCAAAACTGAAACCAATGGATGCCGTGTGCTATCAATCAAAAAGGTCTGGTGACTAAAGGGAACAATGTGGCAGTAATGAAAAGAATATGTTACAGTAATTAATGGCTAAAGACATGTTAAACACACAGAGTGTCCGTGGAGTCTAATTTAAAAGAAAATAAACGTAAAGAGTGTTCCTACTTGATAATGGCCGACACATTGGTGATCTTGTTGAAGAAGTCAAACTCTCTCTGGTAGAAGCTTTGAGCCGGACCAGACAGAGAGCCGGTGATCTCCTCCACCATCTGCTCCAGCAGCTCCCCTATGTCGGCTGCAGGGAGAGAGGACATGGGAGCTTTTAACATTTGTATGGTCACGGGTTTTGGTGTTGATTTGCACGTGTGGAGTGTCTGTCTCACGGTCTTTCTGGTTGGCTTCCTCGTCCAGGTATATGTTGGTCTTCATGTTCCAGATGAACTGGTGAGCCAGAAGCTGAGACTTCTGAGCGGCCCACAGGATGTACTCTCTCACATAACCCATCTACACCGAGTTACAGCAGGAAGGTTGTGATGATTAAATAATCTGAAGATATGTGCAGGCTTTAAATTCATTTTTTCTTTCATGAGATCCGATATTTACCTTGTCGTAACGAAGCGCTTGGACAATTTGAGGAATGTAAAACAAAATGGCATCCTAGAAAAAGTTGGGGGAAAAAAAGGAATACCATAAATGTGTGATTCATTGTTTACAACTGAGACAGAGTCCCCTACAAATAATGGGGCAACCACAGTGATTATCAGTCACAGTTTCATCAAATGTTATTAGTGCTGGCTGAGATGCTACGTCTAAATCTGGTTTAGACTTCACCATAAGGCATTGGTGGAAGAAGTACTCAGATCTTTTACTTAAGTAGAAGTAGCAATACAACAGGGAAGAAATACTCTGTTACAAGTAAAAGTCATGCATTCCTAATTAAATTTAGAAGTATCAGCATTTAGATGTACTTTAAGTACCAGAAATCTAAGTACTTGGCACATTTCAGAATAATATATATTATATTGTTGGATTATAATTATCATTGTTGCGTACACCACTTTTTACCAGAATTTTAACACTTTGTATACTGCTGGGTAGCTTAATCTATAATATAACACCATCATTTACTTGTTGATTGTATTTTAAATTGTTAATCTGAATCTAAGAATTAACAAGTAACTACGATTATCAAATAAATGTAAGAGTAAAAAGTACAATATTTTCCTCAGGAATGTATCGGAGTAGAAGTATAAAGCAGCAGACAATGGTAATACTCAAGTAAATACTTCAAAATAGTACTTAAATTAATGTTCTTTGCAACACCGCCATTGGGCATATGACGTGAATTATAGACCCCTGAACTCAGCACTAGGATCAAGTGTTTGTGAAACTTTTAGCAAAATCAGCTCTGATCATGTTTCCTAGTTTGATGCTTCTTGAGAAAATCCTGGTTATTTTTTTCGCACAGGGAATAAAAACAAATCCAACAGATGATTTTGTATGTGCGATGTGTGCATGAACGTACCGGAGGAAAGGAGCGGAGTACTTTGACCCCGTACTGGGCTGTGAGGGGGTGAGGAGGGTACATGGAGGAGAAGTAGGACAGTCCTGTTGGGGGATCTGCTGGGGCCCAGCACAGGATATGACTCAGCTCTGGAGAGTCTGCATCAATTGTGTGCCACGTCACCAGGAACTGAAAAAAAAGAGAAAAAAAGAATGAATTGGTAAATGTGTCAAAAACGGTTCAAGTTCAAGCCGACATGATGATCGATTCTCGGAGAGGTTCTGCTATCATGCCCAGCATGCATCACTGGATCCATATTCCTGCATCAAACATGTCAGCACACTGATGCAAGGTTAAGACCCAAAGACTGACGGTGTGCTAACTAGCCTCCTGAGGAAACTGTGTTTATTAGTAACTGAAGTGACTGGAATAAACAAGTACGAGATGTCAAGGAGGATCATCCGCTGCATTTATGGTGGCCTTTGGGGAAGGCCCTGCTCTGCCTCCCCTGCCTCTTCCTCAGACAGGTATGAGGCTCATTAGGAGTTCAGTCGGCTAGAACTAAATGAAAAGGACTAGGGGAAGCTGGAGGGAAGGAGATTACTATTAACACATTTCCCAGGTGATATGATCCCTTGAAAGCAAAACAGAGTGACAAATATTAACTTTTTCCTTCTTAACTTTTGCCGAAACTTAACAGAATGCAGTTGAGACAACCAACATATTACTTAAAAAGTCACATGAGAAAATGTAAAATCTCTTAGGTCAAAAAGAGTCAACAGTATTATCTGTCAAGGGCTGCAAAATGACTGCCTATTAAGGTAAAAGTTTATGACTGAATGTATAGACTGACTGGCTAGAGATGATTGTAATTGCTTAATATAGTTCGTATTCAAATGAAAAAAGATGTCCAGTAAGGGTTTTTAAATCACAAAATATCTTTATCTTATACATACAAGTAATAGAGGGAAGCGTAAGTCTGATAAGGCAGTTTATGAACTTGTCATGGTATAGTGACAGCAATTAGGCCTCACAACACGTTGGAAGCTGTTCAGTCTGTTTTCATAAAGCCTATTGTATCACACATGCACAAGCAGACTTTGGCCAGAAAATGTGTAGGCTTCATTGTGCCAAAGGACGGCAGACACTACTGCCATCCCGTTGTTTTGCGGTGACAGGCAGACAACCTCACCTTGACTGCCTCCGGAACGTCGCACACGGCGGCCGGATCCATTCGCACCAGACGGGTCACCTCAGAGACGATCGCCTCTGTGTTTTTAAATCTGTAAAACAAAACATAAATTGTATAGGTACATGCCCAAGTGAACTTTCATGTGAGAGTAGCTAAGCCATGTTCTATCTATATTCTAGGTATATCCATAGTCTTCATTTTCAGTCATTGTTGGTGCATATTTTATGCATACTAAAAAAGGCACAATGAGTAGGATTTCTCCTTAAATAAATAAACAATTATAGACTCATACAAAAATAATCCCTCTAAATCATCATTACCCATTTTGCCTGGATTGTCTCTTTTCTTTTTATGTTGCTGTGTTTGGGACATTTCTGTCAGCAACCTTCATAGACAACGTAGCGACCAGGTGCCAGATCAAAAGCACGCATTCAAGAGGAAGCTAGGATATTGGCAAACATAGCTCCGAAAACAAACCATAAATATAGCGTGACATAATGGCAAGTTTGTTTTAATACAACAGTAAATCTTGGGTTGCCTTTCACCTCACTGGGGAGCACCCTAACACTGGTTAGGCCGTAGAGGAGGGGCCAACTTCGGAACCACAACCGCAAAAATCCTACTCACAGTACATTTAGGTTAAGGGGTCATATAGTGAAATAAGCTAGTCTGTTTTGGATAGTTTATTCAGCTAAAACATGTACCTTTTTTTAATGCATTAATGGTGTGAGACAATGTCATAAGTGTGACTCTGAATTCTCTGCCACCTTTGTTTTGTTGTAGTTTATCATTCAAATTCTTTGAAGGCAATAATGTGCAGAAAGTTATGGATTTCGGCATGTTTAGGAACCCATTATTGAAGTTTTCTAAATGTTCAAATTTGTGAAGACAAAATCTATTACACTTTGGGATCGACACTGATGAAACTTGCTTGGGATGTGATGCATTTTGCTCTTCAGTCTACCTGGCAGGCAGCTGCAGGGCGAGGTAAGGTGCTATGCTCCAGGCCAGGTTAATGTTGTCCTTCCACTGTTTCTCCGTCAGACTGATGTATTTGGACCTCCAGTTAGCAATGCTGGTCTCCACCGACTGTTCCGTGGCAATAGCGAGCTCCTGGGTGGATAACGGGTTGTACCAAATCGTCAGCCGCTCAATCTCGCTGGCCTGAAGAGAGACATCATCAGAATAGCCCAATGAGGTGTCATTCACAGAACTACGTGTAGAAATGTAATCATTTGATGACAATGTTCTTCTTGTGGTTGAGAAAATGTAAATACCAGCAAAGCCAGTAAAAGAGTCCGACGTTTCATGTAGTACTTGTGCAGCTGAGTGCCTCTGTTGCTTTTCTTAGACAGTCCTGAAACATTGTGACAGAGGAAATATTACATTACTGAAGACCTTTTTCATCTGTGAATAAGAAGCATCTTTTACAGCACACGGTGTGTTCCAGCACATCTTATTAATGTTTTACCGGATTTTTTGGATATAGTGGACATCCCGGAGGACAGAGGGTAGGTGTTGATCCACCCCTGAGTCACCTGCTGCCTCTGGCCCATAGCTGCATCCAGACTGTTCCTGCTATCTGTCCC
The DNA here is from genome assembly GCF_027596085.1 of Anoplopoma fimbria. NCBI lineage: Eukaryota > Metazoa > Chordata > Actinopteri > Perciformes > Anoplopomatidae > Anoplopoma > Anoplopoma fimbria. Next base: position 10,317,945 of record NC_072461.1, on the reverse strand, counting down.
TGCCATGACGGACAGGCTGTTCACAGACATTTCTTGGGGATCTAAACAAAGGAAAATCAAATCAGCATATCAAGTATGAATTCTTGGGCTGTGTGAAGTTTCTAATTCTGTTATTACTGAACTATTAGGCCACGGTTCTCTCTGTGTTGTACCTGGGGGAACCAGCTGGTTGGCTGCCAGATACTTCTTGTCAGACTGCAGGCTGGCATAGAACTTGATCATTATACTGATGTCTTCTCTCAGCCGCTTATCCGTCTGAGTGGGAAATTTGGGAGTGACACTACACAAAGAGAGATGGCAAAGATGTTATTGGACAGGATAATACAAAAATACAAGACTGAAAACTCAGATTTTTTTTTCTAACCTGAAGTAGTCAAAAGCCGTGGAATAGATCTTCTCTCGAAGAACATTTCTGATGGTGGCGTTTGTCACAACGTCGGCATGCAGAAGAGTCAGACCCAGAGTCAGCAGTCTGAAATAAAGCAAAGTGTTGAAACAATGGTATTATCAGGTTGAGGATACAGTATTTCTCTTCTGGCAGCTGATTATTACAGCATTTAAGATTAAACTAGTCTGCTGTCGTAACAATGAGACTCTGTACCGGAATCTTGGTCCGATGGCTGCGACATGTCGGTTCAGGCTGCTTTTGGGTCCTCCAACGCTCAGGGACAGGGATCTCTGCATAATGGCGGTAAAAATCTCCACCTGGTCAGCGCTGCTGTACTTGGCTATCTCAAACCTCTGCACCAGAAACTGTAGGGAGAACAGAAAGAAGGAATAAGGAGGTCATCGTTTCCAACCCTTATAATCGTCTCAACTCTTTTTTAAGAAAAATACAAAGCTATAGTTTACGAGTGCCTGTCACTGACCTCTATCCAGAGGAAGTGGGGGACCACGTCAGGTGCACAGGGGGCAGGTTGACTCTCCTCTGACACAGCCAGAGGGCCGGTCTCCACCTTAGCCTCCGAAAACAGGCCCATCTTCAGCTCCACTGTCATCTGCCAGGCTCCTGCCATCTCACGCATGAACTATGCAGACGGAAAAGAAAGGATCTATTCTACAAAACATCTCAAACCAAGATCCACAATCATTTAACACCATCTTCATATGACTTTTATGAAACACTTACTGGCACTTCCACCCCGTTGTGTGCAGCCAGGAGCCATTCCCAGCAGGCAATAGCCGTTTCCATGCCATGTTCTGTAAACATCTTCAGAGGAGACCAGCACAGATGGTGCAGGAGCTGAGGATTGCAGTCTGAGAGACAAAATGTAGAAACTTACCAGAACTGAATTATAACAACAAAAAAACTTGCACTATTGCTGAAAGACTTATACAAACTTTTGGTATTTATAAGCAGAGCGGCCATCTTGAACATGGCCTGGGTGAAGGCCTCTGGGTCTTTCCTTTCCAGAGCGCTGGTCATCTGATGGATCACCAGTTTGTTGAGGTCCGACTGGCTGTGAGTCGCCTCAGAGAACTGGATCATACCAGCCACCTAGACAGAACATAAGCAGGTGTGAATCATACTGTGTGCAGAAAGTCTAGGAAAGTCACATCATGTTAATATTGACAAGACTTCACCTCTCCTGTGTAGCGGTTGCGTAGGTTGAGCGATGCCATGAAGTTGGAGTAGTCCTTCTTCACGCACGCTGGTCTCTCCGTCAGCTGGGTGGTCTAATGAAAACACACACGGTTTAGGGGCCACGCGGTCCCGAAGCGAAGAAAGTAGATCATAGCTGTGCTGAATCACGTCTATGGCTAAACTGAAGGTGTCATGCCTGAGCCCTGTCTCTCTGTGTTTGGAGTTCAGACCAACCTGAGGGAAAGCAGCCTATGGTTGGCCACATGGTGGGTGGGGGGGGGGCAGCACCAGCAAAACCAAGTTAGCCAAATGGGCAACCAGCCAACCAACCCACCCGTCCATTGCAGGTAAGTAACCAGGCAACCAGCAAATCCGCAAACCAGCCAAGCAACCAGGCAGGTAGTTCGGTGCAGTTTAATAAAGACAAAATACAACAAATGAAGCAAATGAAAAGACAGATATAGCAGAATTCAAGCCCAAGAACATAAAGGCAATGCGTAGCAAGCAAAACAATGTCACATGGACTAGTAAGCATGCACACATGAACATACAATGCTCTAAATAACTAGACAACTGGACTCCCAGTGTTTACAGAGCTAAAAAAGGATACAAGACACTTCTGCTCAGCTTTGACAAGACTGCAAAGGCTCTGACAAAATGACTAAATGGCACATTTGTTAACTTCAAAGGGCCCTGTTGGACAATGTTAATAAGCTTCAAATCAAAAAGCTCTAAGGCCAAATGTTCTTTAGAAGATTTCAGTAGGTCCTACTTTTCCGAGTCCTTCTTGATGCGTCAGGAATGACATTTCTCACTTCCTGAGTGTTTCGCAGTATTTAAAGAGGCTTAAATGTGAATGTTGCTCAGATTATGACCTCACCATTAATTTAATACGTGTAAATTTGGCTAAATTCAGCCCGTCCTTAATCTGGGGAAAAGGTTTGTGTGCAAACATGCAGGGATGCCTGCGTGTGTGTGTGTGTGTGTGTGTGTGTGTGTGTGTGTGTGTGTGTGTGTGTGTGTGTGTGTGTGTGTGTGTGTGTGTGTGTGTGAGAGAGACTCACGCCGAGTGTAGTACTCTGTCTGTTGTAGCCGGCAAAGTGCAGTATGCTCTCTGTGGCCATGGCCAGGCCAGTGTGCTGGGAAAGTCCTGACACCCAGTTCTGATGCTTGTTCAAGTATTCCTGAGCAAGGCACAACATACAGGAATGGACATAAAAAAAAGACAGAAAAGGGGGAAAAGAGAAACTGTATTAGAACAACTACGACATTTTTTCTCTAAAATCAAAATATAAAATTGTTAACCTTAAAAAAAAAAAACTTAACTAATTTAAGTAATTTGGGGTAATTAGTTAAAATTTCTATTGTAGTATTGTAGCTGAAGTGTTGCTTAAACTATACAGACACAACCAAAGCCAGCTGTGAAGTTCAACGTTTTAGTATCTCAAGTTACTTCCAGTAACGCCACCTTTTTTTTTGTTATCTTAATTGAAAACAATTAATATAAGCCATTTAACTGAGTTGTGTTGACCTTCTCTTAAACTCCCCAGCTTTTTTGATCCTTCTGAAGCCAAAGAGAAGATCTCCACTCTGAGGAAACATAAAGGTAAAGGAACTCACCTGTAGGTGGGACTTTGTGACTGAAGGGGCCCATTTCATTGCCTCTTTCAGGATCTCACCACAGCGAGCGGCAAAGTCCTTCACTATGCTCTACAAGGAGGTGAAGAAACCCGGATATGATTATTTATGAAGACGGACTGTTAGACAATCCATTTCAATAAAATGTATCCCTACACAAATGTATTGTAATGTAATGAATCTCTCTTTTTTGGAAGCCTGGAAACTAAGATATTTAATCATATCATGTTATGTAAAAACATCACATTAACTTCCATCACAAAGCATAATGTAGCTGATGAACCAATTAAACAATCTCAAAACTACTGCCACTACTGTCTTTAAAACCAATACTGTGCTGTCCTCTAGTGGTCTTAAGATGAATCAACAGTCTAAACTCACCTCTCGGCCCTCGTATGTGTCAGGAACCGTGATCCTGTAGGGGGTGTCTGGAATGTCATAGTATGGCGGATCCTTGTGGATGTCCTGAATAAACAGAGAAGACGTTTGTTGAAACTGAGGCTGAACACTAACACTTTCTCAACACTGCAAGCTAAAATAATTCAAACTATGCTTTGGTTCCACCATAAACACCTTATTTTAACTATAGATGTTGACTCAAAGCTGCACCAGAGAAGAATAGTGTACAGAGATACTTACAGCACTCAGCGACAGAGAGAGCGTCTGCAAGATGTCCAACATGGTCTTCAACACGCGTCCGCTCCAAAGCAGATGGGGGAATCTGGTAGAGGTAAAACACATGAGAAATATGATTCATACTGTATATAACATGATGGATAAATAATAAAACGTAGGCATCATTAACACTCACGTCTCAGCCAAACCAGAAAGGTACTTGTCCGCCACTCTGCGGATCCTCTTGTGGGTGTGGTTAAAGTTGATCAATAAGAATTGGGCATGTCGTTCCAATTCCTCCTCGTGCTCTTTGGTCTTTGGCTAGAAAGCATGATAAAAATATGCTTTAATTGTGATTCAGTGATACTGAAGAATCAAATGCACTGTCAACGAGCCCTCTAGGCCTTTTGGTAATTGTTCGCCATCACCCACATTTTGAAGAGAAACCATGCTCCCTACCTTCTCAGCCATCATCTGGAGGAAGACATCAAACACCTTGTCGCCAACACAAATGATGCACTGCATCATGCCTGCGAAGATGATAAAAAAGTGAATTTGAGAGAATGCATAACACAGCATGAGGAAAAGAATGACCAGATGTGAACGGGTGTAGAGCCCTCACCAGATTTGTCTTTCTGGATGGCTTTGTCTTCCAAGTATCGAAACATGACCTGGAACCTGTCTGGATCATTGGATCGCAGCATCCTGAAAGAGGGCAGGAGGAAAGAGATATTACAAAGTTTCATACTCTGAGGTGTCTAACATTTTTTATTATGAAATGACAAAAATAACCTGACTCTGGATTGTCTAAAAATAATCATAGCGTTTGTAATAAGGTCAAATATCATGGAGAGGTTTATCCCAGATCAAAATGACATATTTATAGGCAACACCACATGATGTGTGCACAATCAAACTTTCTCTTACACTATTTTAGCGCATGTAAAAATGGAGTCAAGATGTCTCTACACTGCCCACTTGTGGTCAAACTAAAGAAAATCAGGCTTATAGGGACTTCCAAGTAGCTTATGATGACACTTATATTACTTAAGAGACCTTCATGGAGTGTATCCAATGAATTGGTCTGTGGCTGCAGGAGTCAATACTCGACAAGCTGTTGTACTACACGCTACCAATCCAAGCTGTAGAATCATTGGTATAGTTGTCTCTTTGTAGGACTCCGATTTATAATCTATTGTCATAACTATTGTGCTACTGTATGTAATGTGTTTTATCTGGTTTGTATTAAAGTTCTAATTGATTGATTGACCTGACCATATACAAAATAAAACACTGTAAACTGTATTCATAGGCGTAAAGGAGCTGACCTCATGTATTCTAGTCTGTAGACGGAGAGCAGGTACGTGGACATGGCGAAGTCCAGCTTGTTAATGAGGGCTGATCCTTCAGGAGGCGGGTCGAGGAGATTGCTGATGGTTGCTCGCAGCTCGCTCAACTCGGCCTGGTGGACAGAAATGGATAATTTAAAGATTAGTCCGACTGTCATTGTTGTTTAGCTACTTTACTGTAAGAAAAAGAAAAGCACTGTACCGGTGTGACTGTATCATTTTTCAGGGCAGAGTTGTACTGCAGTTCAGAGCGGAGAGGTTCTCCGCTGGGAAAGGTGAGGAGAGGAGACGTGGTGGCAATCTCACACACACCTTCATACCACTCCTCTGGCCAAAGCCCTGAAAGAACACAATATAAATATAGAAATATATATATATATAAAATCAGGAAATGCATGTTGGTATGTTTGTATGCTAATATCTCTGATTTGATTTAATGATTAAGAGCTGTGAAATAACACTCCTCAGTATGTTTCTAGGTTTTATTTAGGGTTGATAGTGATGATAGAAGAATCCAAACATCTGTCTTTATTGCATTTAATGAACCATTTCATCACACAACTCAAATATTTCTATTTCCCCATCTGGTGTGAAATAAATTTGCATATCAATTCTGGTTAATCAGACCTCAGCTCAGGTTGTTAGAGGGCTGGAGCTTTGAAGAAAATGTACAAGTTCACGGATCTTTATCTGCGAATAAGAATGATGCAAAGGTGTTTGTCCCACCCTAACAGGTTCGACAAGGCTTACTAAGAGGTCACTCAATTAAGGTGCATCCCCAAGTCTCTTATTTGATATTTCCTTCATCTTTGCTTGAACAGGAAGTCTTTCTAGTTCGCCATCTTGAAGGCCGTCGCAAAGCTCTTATTTCCGCCCTGAGGAGCAAGGAGGGATACAAAAGAGAGGCCTTCACAGAAGTCTTTTAACGGCCAACACGCCCCCTCATTTGATATCAGTTATTGATTGGACGATGTAGCCGATCAGACTGATCTGATATATCTCAATATCACTGAAGTTTCATACAATAGTGAAGACAGATCACACAAAAGTGTATCCCTGTCAAGCTTTTTATTCTATTTGTTTTATGATTTACCATCTAGTAAAAACTCTTTAATTGTAGATCTGAAAAACAAACAACTTTTGTCCTGTATCAGAAAGATTTTTCTCTTAATGATCTGTTATTTCCTCCCATTAACTTTTGTTATGGATACAATTAAAGTCAGAGAGAGCAGGCCAGACTGTCTGACTACTTACTGTCAGCAATAAACACTTTTTTTACATCATTTATCATCATTCCCATTTGCGTTGGGTTTGATATGAGTCACATAAATTAAATTTTACCTGTAACATTTAATAATCATTTCCAGTGTGAATGAATACATGACCATAATATCCATAATACCCATGCAAATTATAATTAAATAATGTAAACCCCGTCCTGCAAGTAGAAAAGGACAGAGTACACAGCATAAATTAAATTCCTTATGATACAATTCAAAAATGCCCTACAGGAATGCAATACTGATTTTGTTTGTTTGTCATGTTTTTCTTGTGTTGCAAATGGGCTACAACTGCATTTTGTTGTGCAACCCTGTGTTGCATAATGACTTGAATCCTTTAAATACAGAATTCTGACACATCTGACTTTTAAAACCTCAACATTGAACGCAGAAGAGATTTGATGGGAAGTTAAAGTTGACCTCTCTCACTCACTTTATGCCACGTATGTGTAAGCAATATAGCGCATTATTGCAGAACTTTCTAGGAAACATGTAAAATGCTGAAATCAGTTGCTCACCTGATCCTTCCACAGCAAAACCCATGACCACAGAGTACAACCAGAAGTCCCTGAACAGCTTCTGAAGACGAGGCTTGGCCTCTTTGATTGGCGGAAGGCGTCTGGTCAACTGGTAATTAGAAAAATGAACAAAGGAAAATGTTAAAAAAGGTAAATCAATTAATGTTGCATTAAGCAAATGATCACATTCAGTTTGAAGTGATTCTGCGGGAGAGGTAAAACAGGAATTCCATCAAATACAATAAAAAAAAAATTCAATATGCTGCACATTAAATACAATAAAGATAAACAAATAATATTAATAAATAAATGCACAGTATCTATTACCAGACTAGTAGCCCTTCAATAGGTATTTAATTAAATCTTCTAAGAGATTAGCTGAATTGTGAAGAGTTAAAGATTTTAGTCAGTCACAGCACTTTTTGGTCTGTTTGATCTGGTCTATTTGTTCAGGAGGAGCCGACATCAAAGTTCAGTTTTGTATTCAATTCTTTGCTCTTAGTCCTACTAACAGAAGCAACACAGCACCTCCCGCCAGCCCACAGCAAAGGTAAGACATGTAACAGAGTGAGGCTGCTATTAAGGGATTTTTTACAGAAAATCTTTTGTATCTTTTAGCCAGTGACGCTGTGATTTTATTCCTACAGATTTATTAATACGTAACGTCATTGAATCTTCTAAATGTTGATCAGATTATTAATGAGGCCATGCTAAATGTCCATTCCCTGTGCCTCAGCCTTCAGCATGTGGGTCATAACAGTCATCTCTGTGGCCTCTCTGCTGGTCGGTCCATCCCTGGCTGGGATCAAAGACCTCAGCACTCACTTCACTGACCCTGAAGCGGAACCCCGAGGCTTGGAACCAGAAGGGGCCGTGGACATGGATGCCATCCCCTTGGAGTTCCACAAAGAGAACACCGTTACTAATGACCTTGTTTTTGACGGCTTTGAGGATGAAGATTATATTGATTTTGATAAGATCCTGGCTGCGGGTAGCGACGACTACATGTGAGTACCGACGGTTCTTACGTCCCGTGGATCAAATCAAAAATAAAATGTAGAGAAAAACAGTTGAGGTTTAAAGATATGAAGTGACACAGTAAAAATATATATACAAAATACTTGCATATGGTAGGCCTAACATAGACAACAATATCATATAATTGGAGCAATCTTAGTTTCTTCATCTTGGTGAGAGTTTATTTTATTAACTCTATTCATTGCTGGGAATGTTGGGACGTTACTCATAAAGAAGCTACTGTTGCTTTCAGTCTCTAAGTTATTCTGCTTTTGAATGGCTGGATGATGAGCTAATGATGCGTTTCAGAGAAGGGGATGAGATAGATGAGATCGCCACACCGGCTCCAGACATCGACATCTTCGCCGAACCCTCCGACCCCAAGATCCGCCGCGCCAGACTCCTGCGGCTGTTCCATGGTCGGTCCCGCCTCCAACGCCTCAACATAGTCAACGCGCATTTCGGATTCAACCTCTATCGGAGTCTCCGCAACAACGTCAACCAGACCGACAACATCCTGCTGGCGCCTGCTGGGATCTCTGTCGCCATGGGGATGATGTCTTTAGGGGCGGGACCTGGAACCCGGGATCAGATCTACAAAACCCTCGGATTCGCTGAATTTGTCAATGCGAGCCATCACTATGACAACACCACAGTCCACAAGCTCTTCAGGAAGCTGACGCACAGGCTCTTCAGGAGGAACTTTGGCTACACGCTGCGCTCTGTGAACGACGTCTACATAAAAAGGGACGTTGCGGTGAAAGACTCTTTCCGTGCAGAGACGAAGGCTTATTATTACGCCGAGCCGCAGTCGGTGGACTTCCAGGACCCTGCCTTTCTGAACAAGGCCAACCGTCGCATCCTAAAGCTGACCAAAGGGCTGATCAAGGAACCGCTCAAGAGTGTGGACCCAAATATGGTCCTGATGCTGCTCAACTACCTGTACTTCAAAGGTGAGAGATAATCAAGTGATGCATTTGTTGCAAAAGTTTGAGGAAAGTAAATGTACAGCACATCTGTCCGCTTTGTTGTTGTGATTTGAGTCTCAAAGTAAACATATGACTCTTGTTTGTATAAACAGGTACATGGGAACAGAAATTCCCCAAAGAAATGACTCACTATCGCAACTTCAGAGTCAACGAAAAGACAAACGTACGCGTGCCGATGATGACCAACAAGGGGAACTATCTGGCTGCTGCCGACCACGAGCTAGAGTGCGACATCCTGCAGGTGGGTGGCCTCACACTGATTTCAAATTTCAACTTGGTCCCTGAAGAGAAACAGCGTACATGTCTATAAACAAGATGTTCTTATTTTTCAGCTCCCCTACACAGGAGAAATCAGCATGCTCATTGCCTTGCCGAGTAAGATCACCGGCATGAGGACCTTGGAGCAGGAGATCTCTCCCACTGTTGTCAACAAGTGGCTCAAAAACATGACAAACAGGTCAGCAGCGTTCTCACAACAAGCTAATAAATAGCTGAGAAGCGCACTATACTATTAACTTCCATAGTTAACTGTCTTTGGGTGAAAATGCTGAATATGTTGAGACCTCGTCGAGTTTTAAAAGCTTTTTCTGTGCTTCCCTTCAGGACTCGAGAGGTGGTGTTACCTCGGTTTAAACTGGAGCAGAACTATGACTTGATTGCAAATTTGAAGGCGATGGGCCTCACTGACTTGTTCCAGGAGAGTGGAGATTTCACTGAAATGACCTCCGAGAAGGTCTCCATGAACTGGGTGAGTAAAGACCAAATCAGTCATGAGGCAAACATCTAAACAAAAGAAATCAAAAACAATCCAGGCTATTTCAAGCTAATGGAAGCCCTCTGGTCTCCTTCCACAGCTGAAGCACCAGGGAACCATCACTGTGAATGAGGAGGGGACGGAGGCTGCTGCTCTGACCCAGGTGGGCTTCATGCCCCTCTCCTCTCAGATCCGCTTCACTGTGGACCGCCCCTTCCTCTTCCTGATCTACGAGCACCGCACAGACTGCCTAGTGTTCATTGGCCGGGTGGTCAATCCTTCACAGAACTAAACTTGACCAAAAAGCCCCTTTAAACAGCTAATATATTCCCTATAATTGGTTTGGAACATCCAACTAAACCCTTACTGATTTAAATACCTGGGGTGTTGTTGTTTTTTTAATAATAAATTACGTTATTATTATTTTTACAATATGTGAGAATGGAACCTAAAGTAATGAGTCTTTATCTGTATGTAGTCTCTCAATTCACATTTAAACTTCTCCTATCTTATTTCTCAAAGTGTTGTGAGTCTGCCGGAGTGACTCAACAAATGTTTGTTATCTGTCTGTTAATGTTTTATTTTTGTGCAATTTGGCAAGTGGATTAATGTGTTCCAAAAAAAGGACATTATGTAAAGGTCAATACCCTAATGTCGTACTGTTATAATTGCAGAGAGACTATGAAAACATGAATAATACATGAGGGGAAATAAAACATTATATTAAACTACTAGCCAAGGATTTCTGTGAAAATTATAAGGGGAGAGCATTAATGAAAAAAAATGGTTTTCTGTATCTTATTATTAATTGTAATTATATAATTATAAAACTACATATACATGTATGTAAATGTTTATGTTCTGAAACAGTCTCAATTTAATAATGATGGTTCTAAACGACTTACATACGTAAACAAGAACATCAACAAGCGATCTGTCAGAGCCAGCTGCAGTAAAAGTTTGATGTTTTCTAAAGGGACTCTGGTGCTTGAAACACTACCGCTTTCATCCACGATGACCGCCAAAATCAACACAACATGAAAGTTCCCTGTAGTGGCTTTAACAATAGTAACTACAATTTTTTAAACCGCATTCAGCAGTGAACTGGTGACACAGATGTTTGTTCTGCAGCTAACAGGGTAAATATTTGTCGACAGAGTTAAAGGCTAACTAAACTCTAAGCACTGAAATACTGTAGATCATTTCATTTTGGTATTTCAACACAAATTCGTGTCAAAATGAATGTTCATTGTCCCCAAAGCTGTTTGTACAGACATCGCGTACTCACCACAGCTATCACTGGAATGAGGACTCCAAGATTTCCAGCACTACTTGATGCCTACGGGAGAAAAAGAGCCATTACGTATTCCCCAACTTTGCTGCAGTCAGTTTCCTGTAGTGTTTAGATGCATTTAAATCACGTACCTTCAGCGCTGGTCCTTTGTCTGAGGCCCTCTCACTGGCCCTCTTTCCTTCCAGGCCCAGCTGGACAAACAGCTCTAAAAGATTCACCATCAGCTCATCCACAAGTTGCTCCCCCTGGAGGTTGGCTGCAATGTTGGCCAGAGCATTTATCACTGCCAGAGAGCAGTGCCTTGGGGGGGAGGCATAGATGGAGGGAACAGTTTAACACAGTTACATGTAGACACCTGTGTACAAGTGGTATTTTTTGTAGATATTTCTTTATCAACTTCTATCTATCCAATGTAACAGAACACGATGTATTTCAAATCAGGAGAATGTGCATTACTACTGTAATCTACTACTGCTGACTACTTGAGCAAAGAGGAACCATCGTTAATGATCTGAGAGCAGATGCTGACCTGTAGCCGTGGTCTCTGTAGTCTTTGGTAGCCGAGTAGACCACTGAGCTGGCCTGCACACTGATCTGCTGGAAAAGGTTCCACCCCTCCTGGTAGATGTATTGCTAGAAGACAAACAGACGGGAGTAAGACTGCACAGGGAGATTTTTTGGGGGGAGTTTTTTCCTTATCCTTTGCGAGGGTCCAAGGACAGGATGATGTTGAATATTGTACAGTTTGTGAACACCTCGTGGAAAATGTTTAGATTTGTGATAATGTGCTATGCAAATTGAACATTTAGAATTTTCTAGAATTTTCCCTAAATTCAAAAATAGCATGACTACAGAGGAAGGCATTTAGTAAGTAATCTGTATCCACTGTTTAACGTCAGATCCTTTTCCAGTCCTAATTGTAGTCTCTGGGTACCCTGGCTGTCTAAAACACCCCATTACACTCTAAGGGGGAGTCAACGAGAATACTGGAATCTATTGTTAATGCACACTGTAATGAGCCAGTAAACAGCAGAAAGCAGGTTTCCGGGAATTAATTACCATGTGTCAGCCCCACTGGGTTAAGACAAAAAGGGTTACATTGCTTCTATTTAAGCAAATGTCTAACAGAACACTGTTACAATGAATTACATCTGCATTCCCTCTCCAACTGTATCAATGGTTTACACATTTAATTGATCTCCTGGTGGTTATGTGTTGCCCTAATAACCCTTTTCAACCATAAATGCTTCAAATGATGTCGGAAAGAAAATGTGTTAACATGTGCGCCTTTAAACTCACATTTCCTGTAATGACCATGCAGCCAAGCTGGTCGATGATGAGCACATCCAGCGGTGATGGAGGCTGGCATAACTTTTGCTGAAGGATTTGTAGGATGTGCTCCATGACTTTAGGAGTGTCTCTCAGGGCCACTGCAATGTGGCCCAGTGCTCGAATGGTGTGATCTCGGATCAAATGGGCGTCCCTGGCAGAGAGGCTTTTATCAGTATCAAGGATTTTAAAATATCAACGAATAGAAGGCACAATGAAGCTTTTTCCCCCCGAACCAGAAATGTTGCTCACTTTTCATTCTCCTGTGAAATGTACAGCCGGTTGGACAGACTGGCCAGAAAGGCCGCAACTATCTCATTGTCCATGGTCAGACCAGCTTTCAGACATCTGACAGATAAGAAATACACACAGAGATGAACAATGACAGTTTATAAAAAAAAAAGCACATAAAAATCTTATCTTCTAATCACAGCTGTGTCGGGTGTTTGAGTCTGACCTGCATATGTTGTCAATGGAAATGTCTCTGAGCTGCTCGTACATGGACGGCTGATCTCTCCTGTTGGACAGCAGGTTGAAGGTGGACTGAGAGTGCTCATTGGTCACATTTATCCTTATTTCTCCTGTGCCTTAAAAAGAAGAAAAAAAAGAGCACAAAGAGTGAAACATCGACAAAAAGAGCATTAAAAACAAGCGGTTTTAAATGTGTTACAATTTAAAACATTGTAGAAAATATATCCTGCAGAGAACAGAACAGGGCTTATTGTAGTGCCAAATGTAAAGAGCATGTTATCTTTTAGAATACAGCAAATTAGCAGCTAATCTATAAAATACAAGTACACTGAGAAGCACCAGTAACCTGAATTGCATTTCTAATATTCTGTATTTGCAGCATGTCATCATCGAACCGTCTGTGCCGATCAATACTGGGTGAGAGTCGACTGTGACAACTGTTATTGACTTATGTTTGTCACTGTCATCAGCTACAGCACATTTGTCCCATTCACTTTTAGCTCTGGTCATTTGTGCTACATTTGAGATCATAAAGGTTCCTCCAGGACATAGACGTGGACACATTATATTTTTTGGGTATTTTTTTTTGCTTTTGTTTCAATTGTGACTTAAAATTTTTGATTGATTAAATGTTAGATTCAAACTCCTATGAGTTTCTATCCGGAGGTACTTGCATCCCTCAAATTCTGTAGTCAATAATAAATAAATAAATAAATAAATATCTGTACCTGTGGTGTACTGGCTGTGATACTTATAGAGTTTTATAAGGACAGGGGAAGGAACCAGCAGGAAATCCTTGAGAGAGGTCGAGGCAGAGGTAGCGACTACTGGAAACGTCTCAGTTAGACGACCCAGGCCCTGAAAAAGAGAGGGAGATGGTCAGAGGAAATTACACCTAAAAAATAATAGCACTTCATGACCTGCAACACAGGTCTGGGTCAGCTTCAAAACCAGGTGATCACCAGAATACTCGCTTACTCTTAATAAAGTCATTTTCTAGACAAAACCCTGTGATGTGGTGCCTTGTGTAACATTTTTGTTCTCTTAGAGCAAATATCTTAGCATTCTGTCTACCGGGTAGTATTATACCTGTAGGCAACAGATGAGCAGGGGCATGTGAGCAATGATGATTTTACTGGAGGTTTTGGACTGCAGTTTCTCCGAAAGTTTGGTGCACAAATTTTCGGCTCCTGAAGCAAACAAAAAAAAAAAGACACCGTGGAAGGAAAAGTGATGCAACCGAAGCAAATAAACACATCCAGTATGTGATTAGGACATCTGAACACAGTGCTCCGTGCACACTCTGCTACAATCGATTACCTTGCTCATCTTTGACAGCCCACACCATGAGGTCCACGCAGGCGGCGTTGGCTTGGCAACGGAGCTTGAGGGGGCTCTGCTCCACCGGCAGCCCCCGTGTCATGAAGTACCCGCTGCAGCTCCGACTGGCTGCTGCTAAACTGTTCCAGCACAAAGTCATGCACTTGCCGTACAAATGCTGGCTGCAAATCTGAGAAACATGAAGAGAGTATTTGTCAGAGTAATGATAATAATATTAAACAGAGGTTACAAAGTGCTTTACAAGAGTGTAATGGCAGAAAAATAATGAGGGGGGGGGGGGGGGGGGGGGGGGTTTGGTGACAAGCCTGGCTGCTGCATTCTGGACAAGCTGTAACTTCAGTAAAATCTGTTGACTCAGACATGTGTCGATAGAGTTATAATAGCCCAAACGAGAGGAAATGAAAAGCACGTAGGCGATCTCTGTTTTTCTACTGGATAGAATTGATCTGATCTTGGAGAGTCTCCTGAGCTGCAGAAAACAGGACTGGACAACTGTGTTAACGTGCTTGTTCAAGCTGAGGGTATTATCAAAGATGACACCAAGGTTTTTGGACAGTTTTGGATCAGAGAGCTCAGATGAAATAGTCTATTAACAGACCACTTAACAGACCACAATACAACAATAATTGCAGGGGCTGTGTCTAATGCATAATAAATGAGCTATTCGTGATGCTTTACCTTTCATGTAGTACAGTGTGTCCCGCAGCATTTTGAACACGCACACATACAGAGTGTCACTGAAGGTTTTGTAATAGAGGTTGATTCCAGGATTAGACTAAACAACAAACAGATAAGACAATGACAAATAATATTAATAAACAGATAAGGTATTAAACTTTGAATTTACCATTTATAACTTTTTCTACAGACAGTACAGTTGCATAGTTACCGCTGTAACCTCTGTCATAGCGGTGTCCAGAGCTTTCAAAAACGAGTCGGACACAAACTTCTTCACCTGAAAATCGACAATAGGCACAACCACTGGTAAGGATGCAATATTCGTACAGAGAATGTGACACAGCAGATCTTGGTGAACGGGTAGTGGCCTACTGTACCATGGCCAGGAGCTGTCGGAGCAGATCTATCGGCACCTCCACCTCGTTTTCAGCTCCCATGAATAGCGGAGACACTGAGAAACTGGAGCTGACTGTAGAGAAATAGTAGTCGGGATCTACTGTGCTGCTGTCAGGGAGGTAGGCGCCTGAAATAAAAGAGATGACAAGACACTTTTACTGTAAGCATGACTGGATATCATTCATATAGGATACATACAAGTGCAGATTAGCCATATGCAAGTACAAAGTTGTTACATATTATAATGTGATGACCCACAATGATGAGCTAGGATGAGTTGACAGACATTGGTCAAACATAAATCTAATCGAAGCAGCTTTTGTTTCTTGATCTTTACCTTCAAAGTAATGTTGTCCGGCGGCTGTAGGAGAGCAGGGTGAGTGGCCCCCAGGATCTGAACAGACCTATGAGACAGCACATTACAGAGCATTTCTTTAACCACTAACTTAACACAACTTAGTCAGTGAAAAGCTCTCTCTCTATCATACATTTGTATGAAATGGCCATAATTAGTCTATGAATGACTGAGTTATGACCAAAAGCCTGTTTTGTAACGTCACAGTGACCTTTGACCACCAAAATCTAATCAGTTCACCCTTGATTCCAGGTGGACATTTTTGGTAAATTTCAAGAAAGAGCATGTGAGCCACACTCACACACTCACACTCACACACACACTCACACACTCACACACTCACACAACACACACACACACACACACACACACACACACACACACACACACACACACACACACACACACACACACACACACACACACACACACACACACACACACACACACACACCTGTGCAGATGGATCCAGGATGGTGCCAGTGGATCTGCGCAGGCTGTCGCTCTGGCACACTGTGAGCAGCGAGGACGGCATGATGGAGCGAAAGTCGTTGAAGGACCTGCGCCGCACGCCCTCGGTTTCCTCTGTGACGCAGCGGGCCTGAGGCGAGTCTTTGGGGAACAGCTTGGACAGCAGGGCTTCGTCTGTGTAGCTGTAGCGGCCAAACGCTCGAGTCAAGCCGAGCAGGCTGGGAATGATATACCTGCACAAGAAGACTGAAGACAAGAGAGCATCCATGAGGCTTTTTTTGTTTTTGTTTTAAAGGACTAATGTTAACGAATTACCTGTGTGTGTGTGTGTGTGTGTGTGTGTGTGTGTGTGTGTGTGTGTGTGTGTGTGTGTGTGTGTGTGTGTGTGTGTGTGTGTACTATACCTTTATCATGATTATCAGGTGTTTGGCACATGTCCTGCAGTGACTGCATGACCTCCATTATAGTGTTCATGATCTGCAGTGGAAACAATAACTTAGCACTACACTGCAATACAGCCAAACCAAAGAATTCTTTATTATCAACAATTTTAAAGCTGACCTCTTGTCGGGAGTCTGGGTCCCTCTGAGCTACGTCTGACAAAAGAGTCACTAGACAGTAGCTGAAGTTTTCTGCAACCGGGAGAAATTCTGAAGAGCAGAAAATGACAAAGAGCTACAGTTAAATGTCACATATGTGTCAAGCAAGAAGTTTAATTTTATGGATATCAATATATCTGACGGTAGAATTTAAAATGAGTAAGAATGCCAACAAATATGACTGAGTGCAGTGTTACAGCGAGTAAATAGACACCATAGTAAAACAAAAGACCCCACTGTAAGAGGATTGTTCTCACCCTTTCCTTTCTTTCCCGAGCTCTCTTCGATCCATTGGACCCGTGGCAGCCCTCTCAACAGGCTCAGCAAGTAGGAAACAAGTGTGTCTTTGTGCTGCAAGAGTGAAGCAAATCAATGCACGCCACAAACCACTGCACTTGTTGACAAAGAGCAGCACTTTTGTTTACCTCACAAGAGCTGATAAATCAAAGATAAAGTATAAAATATAAATAAAAGAAAATGTTTTCAACTTAGGTTCCGCGATGAAAAGTAAAGATACCATCTCTACATAATCAGATGGCGAGGAGGCTTTCCTCACTGATCCTCAGTGTGATGAGGTTATAGGCTTTACATGGCCAGCTATGTGTCTAATCGCCTGTTTAATCAGCTTTTGGGAATAAGATTAACATGGGGATATGTGTGCAGTCCTGCAGAGAGGCTGGCAGCAAAAGCGGACTAAAAGCAGTGATATAATAAAAAGAAAAATCATTTCTAAACCATGCATTGTGTGCATTGTTTGGATTTTAAACCACACCAGCCATTACCTACGAGGACAGCCTAAAATTCAAATTTTTGAAGTGATAATATAACCCACACACAGGCTCAGCGGTATGACTTTTTACTGTCCACCACCCACCTGTAAACCAGATTCCACCAGAAACACAGCCAACGCAATAACGGCATCTCTGCGACGCACATCCAGAGTGAACACACCGCGGACTTCCACTGGACACATGCATTGTAGCTTCTGGACCTGAAAGAGAGCAAAGACATCGTTTAAAAATGAGCTAGAAATAAACTTGTGACAGAGATCAGACAGATTAGATTTAATTGTCTAGTGTTGCAGAGGTGTGTTAAAAGACCTGTGTAAGAGTGATTGCAAATTCTAATACTGTTTTTTTTTTTTTTTTTTTTTTCTCACCAGAAATATCAGGAAACTGCACTATTGGTTTTGCATGTACATCACAATTATGCACACTGGTCTTGGGGTTTTACACAGTGTATAACTTTTTTTAATGAATTTTTTTTTTTGCATTATTTCTAAATATTTGTTCTACCTCATCTGTCTATTTCCCTCCTGTGGCTCAATACAGTTAACTGTATGTTGCTATCAAGTTAGGAACCATAAGCTATTATGTTGTAGCCTCCTATAACTGGTATCATGATCATGATTTAAGATATTTGATATAGAGCGTGACGTCATTATGCCTCAAAACTGCTCATTCCTACAAAAACGCATCTAAACATGTAACAGATAAGCTCAATAAAACATCACTGAGTGACAGCGTATTGAGGATTGTCTCGATATGTCCCTTTATATTTTGTTTGATGGAATAAAATGTATTATTACTTTGCCCAATGCATCACCTTTTTCACCTGCCCAAATGAACACGATTCACCTTTAACCTGACCATCCCCGCAACAGTTTGCCATCTATGTTGAATGGTCATTCATACTGAAAACCGCGCACCGCTAAGTGTCAACCTGTTTGACTGCAGCGCTGAACAGCACCAGCCTCGACGACACTTTCTTCTGCGTGTCTTTTCTTCTTCTATCGCAGGGAAAATAACTAAATAAAGTGAGTCTTATCTACGGACGCACGCAGCTGTCAAATGTTAGCTTGGTTGTCACGTCATTTATCAAAATAAGCCACCGACTTGCGGAAGTGGGAGCGACACCCTGAACTACCCTGTCGCTTAACGTTGGTAACAACATGTTTGATCTGGAGCTCACTCCTCCGTTAGTCTGCTCACCTTTTCGACCGGTGCCGGACGGTGGGCGGCTAAAGAGCGGGCCAGCGACAGGACTGTGTTGAAGTAAAACCCTCTCGTACCGCCTCCCAGTGCAGACATGTTTACCCCTACATCAGACGAGCGACATTCAGCGGAGACTCGGGAGTGAAAACAGACGAGCAGCTGCAGCTGGCGCTGAGGAGCCGCAGTACGGCAGCTCAGCACGGACAAACCTAACGAGTGCGTGCAGGCTCATTAGCGGCATTGCTTTTGACATACAGACTATGGCATTTGAACATAAAAAATATTATTTTTATTAAAGGTGACAGGTCAACAAGACACTCTCTTACCAAGTGCCACGTTTAAATGATCTTCTTTTAACAAGTGACTTCAGTGTTACAGTGTGCGTTTTTGTTGCGCACGTTTAGCCGCTCGGACAGCGTGCGGTGACGTCACCGAGCGTAACCGGAAGTGCTCTGTGAGGGCCAGTCAGCTGACAGCACCGTCGTCTACAGACCCAACGGGCAAAGGTTTGTCATTAAGTTGATCACAACTAAACTCGTTACAGTTTTACTTTAGCCATCGTCTGTTCTACCAGTGGAAAACGTCCGCGTCCACACAGCGCCGTCTTGTATTCATTGGTGTTGTTATTTATCTAGCTTGTCCTCCTGGTTGATCAACGTCGACCAGCCAACACCCCGCAGCTAACACCTGAAACATAGCTACCGCAGCAATAGTGTCAATCACATTTGTCAATATGACCCAGTAGGTGTTTTAGCTGATTATTCGTGTGAAACATGTTGACAGCTAAAGCTAACAGAAAGCGTTGATTATTGTTCTCTAAGTTGGGATACCATTCGTCAAATCAACATGTCAGTTGATCCTTAAATAAACCTTAATAATGTTTAGTTACTGTTAGCTGGCCTGGCATTACTATCAGGATTGATGCATGTGTACTTTATCTATCTATAGATAATTATACAATGTCAAAAGATACGAAATGTAAGCTTCAACAGCCCAAAAATACAGTAAATTGCATATTTGCGTTATTGTGATATTGAATTAGTGAGTATGTATTTCAGAATGTTTTTTCCAATAGATTAGTAAAGTTAATTGATTATTAAACTCAAACCTATGATTTAACTTCCAGTAAATAAAAAGTTTCATTTTGTTCCCATTTCAAGCATTTAGACCCCACTGTCCAGCTGTTCATAGAGAGAAAACTCTCTTTTGAGTGTGAAAGTTAATCCTTGAGCTCAGAAATACTTGATGAAGACGATGAGATGCGGTGGAGAGCTCTGGAAATGGCTAGAAGACCTTGAGTTGAGAGTATTTTGTCAAAGCCCTGTGTATGTGTCTGCCCTACAGATGGCCTACCCTAAAACCCACAACCCGTTTGCTGACGACGACGATGAGGAAGATTTCAGGCCTAAAAGAAGGGGGTTCGATGACGACCCCGACGACAGTGGGATGAGCGAACCGGAGAGGAGACAGCGGTACCTCCAGCAGGAAGTGATGCGCACGGCTCAGTCTGCCGTGGACAGCAGCCACCGCTCCCTCGGACTCATCTATGAATCGGAGAAGATTGGTGTGGAAACTGCAGAGGTACGTCAAACTAGTAATCAGCTGGGTTTTGTAGCTGAGAGGGTGACAGCCAACAAAATAAAATGCTCTGTCTTTCTCTCTGTCTTTGTCTCTATAGGAGCTGGTTAGACAGGGTGAGGTCCTGAAGAGGGCCGACAAGATGGTGGACAACATGGATCAGGACCTGAAGACCAGCCAGAAGCACATTAACAGCATCAAGAGCGTGTGGGGCGGCGTCGTCAGCTACTTCAAGGGCAAGCCAGAGACAAAGCCACCACCCGAGGAGCCAAAGGCCTACCAGGCCAACGACAGGTGAGATTCAGTACTATCATCTCAGAAAACTTTATTTTATTTTATTATTTTTTATAATATGATACAAATTCCAAGATGGCCAAAATGTTATGTTGATTTACATAACTTAAATGTTATGTTTCAATCTCTGTACATCTTCTGTATTCATTTTTGGTTCTATAATGAGTTGTTAAACCACAAAGTCGATGTAGCTCCACAATTCTTTCTGGAGCGTCTGAAATGTATTTCTTCTTATCTTTTGAAATATGTTATGTGTGTGATAAGACTTTAAACCAGATTAAAATACCGATGAGAGATTACAGATATTATATCAATGGCAGTATAAAAGACTAGAATATTATCTGTGATTTAAGTTTCTGTACTTATTTTACATGCTCTAACTGAATAAAATACATCTTCACCTATTTCATCATCACAGCCACAAATATTACAAAGAAAGTTTGAAGAAAAATACTCTTATTACCCACTTCTGATGAATGCACCAACAGTCATCCTTGAAATGTAATTACAGTCTCATTATAAAAAATCAGGGTACTAAATCAAAATATTCTATTTTCCAGATTTAAAATAAAAATGTTTAGTTAGTTTAGTTTATGTTATTTAATATCTCAATGCAAATATATTAAATAACTTAACATTATTAAATAAAAAATCATTAGGTTCCAGCAATATTCAATATTCTGTCGACACGTTAATAATATTAATTCATACCAACAACACGGTCAACTGTAAACATTTTCAGGCAGGTATGCAACAAAACTGAGGCATCTTTATGTTCCTATACACACTGAAGCACATAACGGGGACTTGGCCAAAATCGTGTATCCCAATACAGGTCATTTCATTTCATCAATTTCTCGATATATATCACGATATAGCATAATTTTTCCCTTATTCATAAATAAGTAGTCTATATGAAATAACCAAATAGTTTTGAACACTCTTGTGGGAATTGTATACTTGGCAAGTGAAAAATATATTGACATTTAATGAAGAACTGTAGTCAAAAATAATATCATATTTTCTGAGAAATTTGAGCTGGTATGAGTTGGTATTATTATCAATTTAGACAACATAATAGTGTATCACGATATATGATTTTATCACCATATATAACAATGTAATGTCTTCGCATCAAATACAGAGCACTTCTGTGTTTTTTAAAGTTCTGGTGCCCTCCATAACAACGACTCAGAATCAGTGTTTGAGTAATTCAACGGTCCCATATGTGCTTTTACCTTTCCCCGGCTTCTCATCATTGACTGTCCTTCACTAAAACGGCTGAACCGTGCTTATCTGACTTTCTCAGATTACAGACTGCCATGTCCAGCAGCCGAGAACAAGAAGATAAGTACCAAGCCAGCCACCCCAATCTAAGAAAGCTGGAGACGGGAGGTAAGAGTTTGTCTTGAGAGAACACTCAGCGTGGTGTAAGCTTTAACACGATCCCGGTTGCCATCGATCCTGATTTCTGTGTTCCAGGATTCGGAGCGTCTGCGTCAGTAGATGACAGCTCATCCGGACAGAATGGATATCCTAAGAACAAACACCTCAGGGAGGCTCACCAGACCCTCGACAAAAATTTAGGTAAAAAACCTTTTCACCCTATTAATTCTCTTGATATTTCTTTGATCTTATTGTAGAGTTTTAAACAACGCAGGCATAAGGAGATGGAAGCTTTTAGTACCGTTAAAGTGATTTATTCTTTTCATTTTGCTAGATATTTTAATCTAAATATGTTTTACCACAATTTTGCCTTCCAACATCCTCAACTCTCCTTTAATTAATAACTGCCAGTCCCAAGTTTAACTAACCTCCAGTGTGCCTTCTGAATGACCCAGATGAGATGTGCGGCGGCTTGAGCAGGCTGAAGAACCTCGGCCTCGGTCTCCAGTCCGAGATTGACGACCAGGACGACTCCATTGATTCTCTGATGAACAAGGTGGACAAGATGGATGTCAAGATTCAGAACACGAACCAACAGATTAAAAAGCTCAAATAATACAAACAGTCGGACTCGCATCGACAGAGACAGAAGACGGCAGAAGGTCGTCCTCTCAACTCGGCTCTCCATTCTGGACTCTGTTGAATAAACCATTCTTTTAATGCTGGTTTAAGACATTTATATCCATTTATTTTATTTTCCCCTGGGGATTTTCCCATTCATTTCCATTTCTGATTTGTCCACAAAGTCCTTCTACTCAATTTGATCACTACATGTTGATATAATCAATCCTTCCACCGTGAAATAGCTTGATTTTATAACTTGTTTTATTCAATTCCACATGTGAATTCAATGTTTTGTCTTTTCGTCCAGGTACATTTTTTTTTGTTTTCTCTGTCAAGCTCCCCTCGGTTGGTGGTTTTGGTGATTAGAGTTTTAGCAGTTTCACCAAAGTGTGTGTGTGTGGTTCATTATGTCAGAGCTAACATCCTGGACCTGCCTCCACATATGTACTAAAACACTTCACCTTTTGCCTTACACATAATGTTGTATGTAGACAAGGCTATGTCTTCATCTCACCACTAGATGCTTCTCTCTGTTTTATTCTTTGACATTTGATGTGATCCATTCATGTTCCTACCCCTAGCTTTATATAAATTGTTTAACAGTGATGAACATTGTATGGAATTCTGCATAATGTGAACAAACTAGCTGTGAATGTAAAAATTTCCAAACTGAAGAAATACCCCTCACATTATTATTAGAGTATATCTTCTCTGGGAAACATTTATGAGAAGATGAACCACTTATTCCAATGCAACGTTCAAAAATGAGAAAACAAATGAGGAACCATCGTCACAATGGTTCCTTTCTGCCATGTATATCATATATTCTCTTTATGCCACATACCCAATAAAAAACATTTATAGGGAGTCTTACAAATTGTATTCCTGTTAAAGGAAGCAGGAGATCACAACGGCCACAAGGTGGCGCCACATTTCCAGGATTGACTGCATGAGCTCCTGCTGAAAGATGCCCTCATTCATCAGTAATGTAAAGGTGTATGTTGCCACGGTATCTGATAGTTTTAATGCGCTGTGATTTAGCAACCAGTGTGATATTTCTTAGATGTGAAAAAGGGGCCATTTTTGAATCCCAAGTACACTTTTAACATTCACAAAAGTATATTTCAAAATGCTTTCAAGCTTAGCAAAGTAAGCTTAGGATCAAAACAGAGCAAAAATCTTAAGTGAATTAAGTTTCATGTTTTAATGCAGTTACAATAAACCATGAGCCTTGAAATGTTCTGTCACAATCCTTAAAAGCAAGATATTGATGATTGTTTTTCTTCAATATGACCGTCATATTGTGTGTATGTGTGTGTGTGTGTGTGCCTGGTGTACCAGCTGTGTAGCTGTGCGTACCTCAGGTCCTCGTGTCAAGGCGTCTATTCATTATCATTCCTCGGTGTTGGACCAGCTGTTCCCACAGTGGCAACAAGCCTTCATTAGGATGACTTGCTAATTACAGTACACACTTTCCAAAAACACACACATATATACACACAGATGGGGTAAAATGGGGGTACCAACTGCCCAGGGCCCCAAGCTGCAGGAGGCCCCTCGGCATGTCTGAACTGGAAGTGAGTTCTCAAACATCTCAAGCATGTATGTGTAGATATTTCATTTATTTAAATTGAAAAAGTTTGGTTGAATGCTTCAGAACCAAGAACCAAACCCCTCTCTCAAAAAAATAGGCATAAGCTTATTTGGCACCAAAATTAAAGAGGAGAAAAGTCCTTAAACATGATTTAAACGTGATCTGATTATCGCTATGAAACATATTTCATGAAAGGTACGAGCCCATCAATTGATCAGTAAATGAATGCGGATGGGGACGGCGGCGAGTAGGTGTGTAGGGTGCACATAATTCCTAGCTTCAACCCTGCACTGTAACACACAAAATGGTGATGTAAGGTTTCTCAGCATCATTCACGCATTAGGATAGGAGGGAAGGAGTCAAGGATGTTTCAATCCCGCCTTGCTTGAGCAGCAACCATTTCTGTTTGGTGCAAGGATAGATGAACCAACCTGGAGGGACTATTTTACACCTGCATAATAGAAAAGTCCAAAGTTTGTTCAGTGACATCCCTTGTGACTCAAATGTAACATGTAAAAAAAAAGTGATTATATTTGATGCACACGCAAACACACCGCTGAGGCGACCTCAGGTGGAGGTGCCACCAAACATCCAACGACACCACCGACACTTTCCTCTCGACGCCATCCGTTGGGTGGGGTGGGTGGTTGGGGGGGGCCGGGAGGGCTTTGAACAGCTGTCTTGTCAAAAGCAAACAGTGGCCGCACAGTGACAAAGGCCCGCCGGTGCTGGAATGCCCCCTTTTCACCGGGCGTAATCCCAGAGCACACTGCTGTCGAAGCCCATCAGGGCACCGGGCCAGAGACGGGGCCTTCCTGCCCCTTTGGAAAGCGGAGTTAGCAGCCAGAGGCAGGGCAGTCAGTTGGGGGGGGGGGGGTGGTTTGGGGTTGGGGGGTTAGAGCCCGCTTCAGAGGGGACGGGCTGGTCGGGCTGACGGCACTCTATTGCCACTGTTGTAGTAAGAGAAAAGAAAGAGTTGTGCTGACGGAGGGGATCTGGGGAGGGGGAGAGGGAGGGAGGGAGGGATTAACCGAGGTTCAAGTGCCTCGGAGATGGAGCACACGAAAGCAGCAGGAGTATGAGTCTTTTTCAAAGGAGCACCTTGGGAGGAGTTGGTTTGTTAGATCTTTTAGTAGTTCAATGCTCACGTTTCAGACAAAGGAGCTCCACGTTTGTAAAAAAGAACGAGTGACCTTTGATATTGTATCAACTCAAAGCCTAAACAGCCTCCATCGTGCTTTACCTTACACCTGCTAGAACCTTCTGCACATTGAATGGCCCGACCAATAAGTGATCAAAGGGATGCAATAGTGGGTTTTGCACAAGGATGGGATATGAAATAAAACAATGGGTTCTAATATTGTGGGTTAATTGTGGAGCAAAGGCCTTATAAACATATTTCATGGTCAGAGTCAAGGTTAAGACACCATCCCTTCTCCTTGTTCGGTAAACTAGCCCATATATCAAATGAAGGAGGAGGACAAACTGGCTTTATCAAATTGGACATCTTCTTTTCTGTCCGAAACGGCTGCGAAATTAGAATTCTTTCAATGGGAGAAACAGTTGTTTTTCCACAAGATGTAAGTTGTCTCGTGTCTCGTGTTTAGACTTTCCCTGTATTTCCATCACATAAGCAAACCCCGAATACTAGGAGAGTGTGGTGCAAAAAAACTCCAAAAATAATTATACACATTAGCTGTCATTCGTCTGGTCGTCATCCCGTTAACACCACGGGGTAAAAATGCCAAGAATGCAACAAGAAAATATGTCGATAGGTATGTGTTTTTGCACCAAGTCGCATGTAAACATTTGGTCAAACCGAGGGATATACTTACAAGGGGCTGGACCCGTAGTAGTAATTGCAGAGGAGAAGGGTCAGAAATACTAATGGTGGTCTTTGAGACATCTGAATGCAGTGATGCAACGACTCAAGCATGTTAGAAAATATGACAAGGGGAGAGGAAGAGGAGATGAAATGACAGTATAGTAGTTTATTTTTCACTTATGGACAGTGTACAGAGTATGCTGTGCTGCACTAAATAACATCATCACTTGTTTTATAATAAATAAACACACAAACACAGAGACATGGAGAGAGAGAGATAGAGATAGAGAGAGAGAGAGAGAGAGAGAGAGAGAGAGAGAGAGAGAGAGAGAGAGAGAGAGAGAGAGAGTGAGTCACAGCTTTCCGGTGAAGAAAAGCCCTTTTTTCACACTCGTGTCCTCTTCTGGAACCAGAAAGTGCCAGTTGACTGACTCTTTTTTTTAAGAAAGCATAAAGTCCTTAGAGGGCAGAGAAAGAAAAAAAGAAGTGCAGATCAAGCAGCAATGGGAGGAGATTGTGTTAACGAATACAGTGGGAGTAACATGGCTGTATAATGGAAGTTCTATTGGATGGCTAACGTGTGACGGTAAAGAGGATTTCTGAGCAGGAAGCGAGAGAGAAAACTTCTTTTCAGTCTTGGACGCAGAGAGAACTGCAGTGAAATCCTCCTAAATGGCTCTTATTTCCCCCCCCCCCCATCCCCACTCTCTCTCCAACGATATCGGGTCTCGACAGACGCTATGAGTCACTTTCAACTACTAATAAAACATCAGAGGAGGCACACGTGAGGGAGAAAAAGAAGCTTGATGGGGACAAAAGCACCTGAGAATCAATACCTGATGTTCAGCTTGACTTGCTGGTAGAAATGTTTTTGTCAGAAAAAAAGAAGCAACAATTGGGACAACACTGTAAAAACACAGATATATTGACTCAGGGGGTTCTAGTGACTGGGTAGAATTTGGATGAACCAGTTCTCAGAGCGATTTAAGGGCCCCCCTGGCTGAGGGCCTTGACTGCCGTTTGGTGTTTCGACTGTTGGATACAAATAAATGTGGCTATAAAGGCCCATATACATTACAAGTACAACGCTCAAAAGTAGAAAATGTATAAAGCAAAATAATATATTTATATATTTATACATTATGCATTTACAAATGCACTTGCATTGATGGAGGTAGATAGCAGAGATTGAGAGGTAAAAAAAAAAAGACAATAGATGTTGCTGTGCTTTGGAGGAGGATAAGTACACAACGTGGCTGTAAAAGGTTAAATGCGAGTGTTTCTGTGTGCTAAGTTAATAGTGTGTACAGTACAGAGTATGATCAGAGGGAAAAATGTGGCAGGATGCTATAGATCTCCTTGAGTTTTACCCGTCCGGTAATCTGGATCGGAAGGTGTTGTTGGGTGGAGGCGGGGGGAGTTGGGTCTGGCTTGGTCGTCCCTCCCGCGCACGCCGACGTCTAGCAGTTTGCGTTCCAGCTCACACGAAGAGAACAGAGTAGGGGGGACACAGGCAGCCCTCGGAGGACGACTCCCGCACCCAGGAGCCGTGACAGCCCGGGACCGAGGCCGCCGCCCAGAACGTTCTGGGAGGAGAGAGGGCCGAAATCAGATTAGTTACATTCGTTACATTGTATTATCAATGTTACATTTTTTTAGGGTGAAAATTGATGGAGATGTTAAGGGGTGGATATTATTCAAAATATTTTACGCTAATACCATGGAATATGTGGGTAGGTTACAAGACCATTTGGGCGTTTTTTTTGCCGGGGGAGACTATTTTTTTTCTAAATGATCCAATGTCAGATTTGTTTTTTTTATGACTGCACACTTTTCAAATGTAAATTGAACCAAATGATTACTTTAGCATGTAGCTACATTCATGTTGGTCAATTAGCACCTGTGGTTTAATACTTCTTTACACACTGATGCCCTGTCAAACTAATACTTACGCTGTTACTAACTAACAAAATATTTAATTCCAAATGCGGTTTACATGTCAAATTAATATTCATATGTTCAGCTAAAGAGTACAAAAGTGTCACACCATCTGTGTTGAGGAAGTTTCCCTCTTTTCAGATCCCATAGACGTCTATTGATTGAGCTAAACTGCAAGCTCATCATTCAACATGCTGTACCTTTAACTGCATGCTAAGATATATATTCATTAGTTTCTTTTGGTGCCTTGCTCAGGGGCTTGTTCCCCTCCTGGTTTTCTGCAGTCAGTATGCAGATGGCTACGCTACATCAAAAGCTATCAGGCCCATGGCACTAAACGTGATGGATGAACATGTCTTTAGTTTTTTTCTTTGAGTTGTTGGGGTTTACCTGGTGCTCTCCAGGCCGTCGCCTCCACAGCGGTCGGACTTTGACATGGCGTCGCTCTGGCACTCGGCACAGACCAGCCTCTCTCTCACCAGCTGAGCACTCCACAGTTTGAGTTTACACGCTGCGCTGGCCTGTTTCACCCGCAGGTACACACAGTAGCTGCAAACACAGAGCGGAGAGAGAGAGAGAGAGAGAGAGAGAGGGAGGGACAGGAAAATAGTCAAAAATAATTTTCAGTCGATGCATTTGATTATTAAATCTGGTTAAAAAATATAAATAATTACAAGGGTCAAAGGGTCAAATCACACATTTCTGAGCTCCGAAAGTGATAATCCTGGAGAACAGAGCAGGTGTTGCTAAAAGAGGTCTGGAGCCAAGAAGCTGATATTTTGTTCTTTGGACTGAGCTTTAGGACTTCACTGAAACTCTCCACTACAACATCAAAAACAAAAAGTCCAGATGAAGAAACAAGCCAGGTTTAATAAACCTTTAAAACTTAACCAACCCGTGAAGTAGTTCCATGAGTCACATGGCTCGATTGCTGGAGGCCAAATGATGACCCCAAACCCAGAAAGCTGTGCCCGATCACAACCGCAGCCAGACACAAGACAAAAGCAAAACTTCCCAATAAGAGATGTGTCCCATTTTGAAGGTGATCCAGCCAGTGTCACGGTCACCTGCTGCGATATCCCAAATATCAACATAGCTCAACTCAAATCCTGTTTTCCTGCTCACTGTGATATCTGTCACTTTGAACTCTCGGGCACTATTTATTTTGTCTCTGATTCAGTCAGCTGTGGCAAAACAACCATCTCCATTGGGATGGTTTGTCAAAGAAAAGTTTTTTATTTTTTTAATTTCTCAGCGTGAGTGAGTGATACTTGAAGACTTTGTCCAACAGTAACACCGGAAAGTGCCTTCTTTTTTTTTTTAAATGCTCTTGCAACATTATTATTCAGGTGTGATTTGATACTTTGCAACAAGGCAGACATAAACAGAGCAAAGAGGAGTGAATAAGTAAGAAAATGAACATTAAAGAGTGTTTCATAAGTATATACCTTTGGGATTATTTTTAATATGATGCTGAACTGACATGTATGAGGGGATTTCCCTCGTTTGTGCTGCAGAAACCTCAAATAAACCAAATCTGTCATCCCACACTTTTATGTCTTAATCCCTGAAAGATTTTAACGCAGCATGTGAAGCGTCTGAAAACCCACGCAGTTGTTTTCAGTTATTCTGGCTGATTAAACCTCGGCTCAGGTTGAGAATTCATTCTAAAATCTACCAATAAGAATGATAAAAGGTGTGATTTGTCCCGCCCCCAACAGGTGCAACAAAGCTCACATGGGGACACAGGAAGATGTCAGTCTGCACACGCCCGCCCACACAGACCTGAGAAGAGGTCTAATCATCCAGATGAAAGGAAAACACCTGTGTGGCTGTTCACAGGATTTAAAATCAGAACTATGTAACATCCTCCTTGAAAATGTTTCACTTTAACATAATCGGCTAATTTTACATATTATAACCAGAGATCCAAAGACAACTGATCATGATTTTGTGTCATTTTAACCCCTCGTTTCTTGGGTCAACAGATGTCTGTATGAAATCCCCCCTCTAATTCTGTGTGACGCACGCCAACGTTTATGAGTAATGCGCTTCAAATCCCTCCAAGACGCTTTGTATTTCAGTCAAAACAAAGGTATCCGATGTCCATTATAATCAGTGTGAAACGCTAGAATTCCCTACATGATCTCTTGATTGTTCCAGCTCTGACAAAAAAACCCACATCTGCAATCAGCTCCGATCAAAGACGGCCTCCACAAGAGGGGAGGTTGTTCACCTCTCACATGGATCACGGCGGCCTTATCAGCGAAAAGGTCAGCTGGTGATGCGGCTATTCAGCAGACGGCGTTCATGTTACACAGTCAAAGCAATTTCAAGGTTCTGCGTGCTATGGCAACCTTGGACTTGGTCTGCGCTCTCTAATCTTTTGGAGCAAAGGGTGGATCCTCAGGTGACCTTTGAAACTAAGTCAAAACTGAGGGGAAAAAACAGATGTACCTGAAGTTATAAAGCGGCCTTGGAGCTGGAACAGAAGAGGTTTATGCTAAAAAAATAAAGTTTTCTTAGATACAATGATTGCTGCTACAAAAGCAGCGTATTGCTGGTTGTAATTATAGTCATGAGAAGGAGTTGTGCTTTAAAGATATATCAGCTTTTGAAATACTGATAGTGTTTTGAAACGGGGCTCTTTGGTTGCTGTAAATCTAAATCTCTGTACGGGATCATGCTACGCTCCCCATGTTTCAGCTGTAATTACCCAACCTCTCTGCATCAGCTGCACATGAAAGTCATTACTGCAGACAGGAAAAAAAACAACGTGGACCGGCCAGGTCAGTTTAGCGACTAATCTGTTGTGTGTTTGTTGGCAGTCTGATAATGGAGGCCTTACCTGGCCTTCTCCTCCTTCATCAGCATGTGTGGTCGCCGCCAAGGGTCCTTGAAGTTCCTCTTAAAAGAATCCGGCAAGATCTTTGCCACCTCTGCACGTCGGACGGAAATTAGAAAAAAAACCATAATTTTTTATTAAATTACAAAAAGGTCAGAGGGAGTATAAAAATAACCCACATTCTCATCCTGTGACTGGAAATGACTGGATGTATCAAATTACTCAAAGTGCTCTGGTGTTTTGATACTGGGTGATTCAACAGCAAAGAGCATAACAGAGGCGTTTGAGATGATGCAGCTGGAGATAAAGCCTGTTTCTTACAGTAAAAATGTTAACAAGATGTGACCCAGAGAACACTGAGGCACCAAATTAATATGTAACAGAGTTCAGAGCAGGAGTGCATGCCCGCATAAGTGCATGCATAAATGAATGGGGGGTTTAGAAAAGGTCAGGGTCTTACCTTTCGCTGTGCTGCATATGGCGTTGTTCCCGAAGCATCCCCGGCGCTGCTTGAGGTCCGGACAGGGCGTACCTCCGTTCCGAGGGGGGACGGACACTTGGCGACTCCTCTCCGTGCTGCCAACCCCACACGGGGACGTGCACGGCGACCAGGGGCCCCATGATCCCACCACACAGTCAATGGCTGCTGGGGGAGGCAGGGAGACAGAGAGAGATCAGCTGAGGGTTTTACAGACACGTTGGAAGAAAAATGGGAGAGGGGGTGCATCAATAGCAATTTCCTCGGCTTTGGGTATCGGCCAATACCGTTCCAATACCAGTGTTCAATCAATAAGCTGTAAGCCTCGCTGTGTGGAAGTGACTAAGATGATTCTTTCATGTGTGAGCCGACACTAGGCTGAACTTAAACACTGCTTTCCTACATTTGTAAAACAAAATGTAACAAATAACTACATATAAAAATGTACTGATATTATTTATTAAAATAATGGTATATTGGATTTGCCCATTGTCATAGCTATACCAATCCATCAATATGAGTCTGTTTCAGACTGTTTCAGACAGATTGGGGTTTCTATAAAATATGAATGACAAATACAGTGAAAGAGCACCTGGAGCCTCTTTTGTGTTTAGGTTGCTTTAGGGTTTTCTCAGAGTTATACACAGAGAAGGTCAAGTGCATTTTGGGAAAGTGAGTTTGTTTCACTTCAGGAAGATTAAAGGGCACCAGGGCAGAAAAGATAGAGAACATATCCCTCCAGCTGTAAACAAAATGGCCTAATTCTTAAAAAATATGAACTGATCTTTACCCCAGAGGTAAACGTTCCCCTAATCTCTGCTGTCGTGCCTAACTGCACAACTGAGAGTGTGAGCTGCAAAACTCACACACTCAGATATGGAGTTGCATAATATTGCGGCGAAGCATTAACTCAGGTAGGTTGGCGGGAAAACGAGTGACTGGTTCATTAGCGTCGCCCCCAGGCTCAGGAAGTCTGCGACCCGGGTCACATGTGTGGGGCCATTTAAATAAGGGACTAATTTGGCATCCTGTTCTCCCTGGTTTCCCTCTGCCCACACATTTAAACACACACACACACACACACACACACATAAATGCAGCACAGCACATAAACACAGCAGCAACCACAATCAGGCTTCCCGTTCGGTGGGCTGATGTAGCCAATTACATCGGGCTGAGAGGAAGCTGTATTAGTTAGATGGCTGCTCTGATCAAAGCAGAGAGTCTTCAGCGGTAATCAAGCTTGGTCCAGCGCGGACGTTTAGTAGCAGTAGACATTTAACAGCCTCGTTTTTTAAGCAGGAAGTGCCCACTCCATAAACACACAAAAAAAAACAAGCAGAGAGGCACTTCAACGCTCACACACTAATTAATATAAAGATAGAACTCCTAATCACAGAGCTTGATGTTTGGGCAGAGCTTCTGATTATAATTGTTTTGTAATTGTAGACAAAAAAAAATACAATGAGAGCAGGTGCACACAGCTTGAAGCTCTCAGATGTTCTTGCTGAAATTATACGGAGGGTTTTGATAAATATACCATAACTGAATCTAATCCTCCCTCACCATTTAATGTAGCTCACTCTGTCTTTGTAACACACACACACACACACACACACACACACACACACAATGCTGCGAGTGAATAAGTATGTGTGTGTGTGTGTGTGTGTGTGTGTGTGTGTGTGTGTGTGTGTGTGTGTGTGTGTGTGTGTGTGTGTGAACAGGAGAAAGAGAGAGAATGAGAGAGAGAGAGCTTTCAAGGTGCCGCCTGTTCGGATCATTCCCATGGTCCCGTTGGGGTTTCGGAGGGGCGGGGGTGGAGGGGGTCTGTCTCAGTGACACAGCCGATCCACAAAGCCACTGTGGAATCTCTGCATTCCTGCACATTAGTGCTGCCCACCTGACACTCGCCTTTTCCCAGATCATCACACACACACACACACACACACACACACACACACACACACACACACACACACACACACACATCAAAAACAATTTCTGTCAGAAAATAAAAAAACACCTAATCGAGCTCGATCCCCCCTCAGTCATCACCATATACACACACACATTACACTCATTATCGTCCAGCCTTGTTAAGTGATATGAACTGTTATTGACAGAACACTGAGGGGCGTGATCGAACAAGACGCCGGCACCCTATCCACTTCCTACTGTCGCCTCCTCCACCTCTTCTTATCCTCACTCCTCCTCGCCTTTCCTTCCCTCGTCCACATCCTGTGACGTTCACAGGGGCGGCCTCAATGTCACTGTTTGTCTTTCTCATAGTGGGAAAAAGACACAAGCAAGCGGGGCAGTTGAGGTCTCGAAGGGAGGATGGTGTGCAACCTGTAGGTTCAGCAAGTTCCCGCACCCGAGGGGAAAACCATTACCCCGTCTGATCGACATGGACACACACACACATACACACACCAACAGGACTGAGGCCCTGTCTGAGAGCCTCAGCCCTGTTGACCCCGAGCTGCCAGAGGTCAAAAGGCAATTCCCAAACCGTGGTGGTCCTCCGGCTCTGTTTCTGGTGCCACCAGTGCGACAGTCCCGCCACCCACACGCTAACCCTGCCGACAGCCTGACACAGCCTGACCCACAGAGCTCACAGCGACTGCTGTCCCCCCCTCCGTCCCCCATTGTTGACGGGAAAGTCCCCAGTTGGAAAGCACGCCACCACCTTCTGACCTCTGACCCCCCAATACAGGAAACAAATGGCACTCGTGTCAGCATGTTAGGCTTTTGTCTTTTGGATCAGCTGGTGTTTTTTACAAAGCGTTTTCAAGTACTTTAAAATAAGTTTCCTCTAAAAGGAGACGTGTTTTATCTGCCACTGACTCTAGATCTGTATTATCTCATCTTCTGGAGCACAAGGTCCATTTTATAAAGTGACCTTTGACACACTGAAAAACTGAAAAAGCTACAAAATCTGCTAAACTTTCAGGCCCAAAAAAGTTTTTTGCTATTTAACTTAGGAAATTCTCAACGCTCACTTTTTGGGAATAGTTTGACGGTCACACAAATTTAAGGTTTAAGCAACATTTGAAACAAATCCCAGTCAATCAAATCTGATTAAACCACATTGACGCAGTTCTGATGAAGTGCAGCGTT
The DNA here is from genome assembly GCF_027596085.1 of Anoplopoma fimbria. Classification (NCBI taxonomy): domain Eukaryota; kingdom Metazoa; phylum Chordata; class Actinopteri; order Perciformes; family Anoplopomatidae; genus Anoplopoma; species Anoplopoma fimbria. The sequence continues at coordinate 10,283,587 of NC_072461.1, read as the reverse complement.
TTTGAGTGTTAAACTGAGATTTAAACTCAAACTCAAATTTAGAGGGGGTCTTCACCGGTTTTACACATCAAAATCTTTTATCAGATCTTAAAACTTTTAGAAACTGAAGTTGTATATTGAATTGTTTAACGCAGCTATAATAAAAAAATGTTGATAGTAATATGGGTTTTGACTTATGTTTTCCTGTCGATTTTCAGACAAATGCCAATTAAACGAACTAAACCACTCAATGTTTATCCAACATCAGCATTTTTATCTCCCCACTTGTCAGCCAATCTCCAGTCACCCTTGTCACAGTGAGATAATGCCGTATCGGCATTCCCTCACTTTCTCTTTCACTTTCCCTCACTTTCTCTTTCACTCTCCCTGAAGTCTGCTTCCATTTTTAGGGTTTCAATAACAAAAGACCTATCAGACCCGCCCGCCCAATTTGCTTTATCTTCTCCTCCCTTTACCACTTTGTCCCGCGCTCGCCCCTTGTTCTATCTCCCCCATCTGCCTCCATTTTTTTTGTGTTCCCTTTATTTTCACCCTCCCACCCCCTCCGTCTCCTCTATGATGGGACCCAGATGTCCAGCTGCTCCAGAGGACCACAGCACCCCTCAAAACCTCCCTCTCCTCATGTACAGAGCTGGGCCTCGGTCCCATCAGACAAGCCGTACAATGTTCGGCAAAACAAGGGAGAAGCCTGTTAATAGTGGAGAGGGACACGGGACTGAGCCCTAATAACGGGTTAGCACCTAAATGTTTCCTGTAGACACCTTGAAAAGAGGAGCCAAGCAAAGCAACTCATTAAAAGAGTCATTATAAACACAGCTGAGACAGATTTTCTGTTTGAAAATTGCACAACCTTAAAAAAGTGTTCGCCAAGCATGGCCTCCCAACACTTTATTGTACCATAATGATAGGAACTAAAGACATGATACTCAGAGAGAAGAATTTACAATTCACAATGCCACTTCATAACAACTATGAAACAAAAGAAACCCCAATTAAGAGAGAAAATATGCTAAAGCTATTAGCTCACCATAACAATGGCAACACACTGATGCTAATGTTGCTTGTTTACATATTTAGTTTAACATGCTAGCATACCAAACGTTTGCCACTTAAGATGGGGCTGAACTGGTGATTAAGCTAGTGGAAAAGATCCCCGTCGTTATCGCAGTTCATGATGCAAGGGACATGAATTTGCGTACCAATTCTCATGCTAATCTATCCAATAGCTAAGAAATAAATTTAACTCATACACCAGAAATGTCAACCTCCTGGTGGCTTTAGAGGAAAATGTCTGGGGGATCACCAAAGTTAGTAGGATTCATCCTCTGGGGACCACAAATGTCCATAACAATCCATTTAATAGTTGATGAGATGTTTTAGCCTTGATTGACAGATCAACATTGTCATCCATAGGCTAAAAATGTATTGGAATCTAAATAGGAATTTGCTTTAAAAAGGTTGGTTTGCCCAAATAAAAAAATTAAAAATAAAAACAACTTAAACCTAAACTACTGCTATCGAGTAGTTTAGGTTTAATTTGTCCATGATTTGCGATATCCATATATTCTGCCACAGATTGAAATTCAAATCTCCCTGTGATAAGATTTCTTTGCAGCTTCTTACTACTGAAGTAATAGTTCCTATATGAAAACTGTTAACAACCCTACAAGTTAAAAATGGAATACATTTTTAGTGTTTTCTGGTCATGAAGAGGTCAGATGAAGAGCTTCAAATTAACAACCTGTTAGTCCCAAAACCTACAACAGCTGGCCTGTTTCAGCCAAGTTGGTCGAAAAACACCCACCACCACTCTGGAGGTTACAGAAAGAACGTGGGGGGAAGCAAAGGAAGAAAAAACAGGGAGTGAACGTGGCATGACAGCGTACGATGCAGAGGAAGAGAAGCAGAGGTGCCTGAAGGAGAGACAGATGAAGGATGGGCAGACCTCTGGTGTATTTGAGGCAGAGGCTACAGTACGTCTTCCTGCCGAAGTGAGAACTACCAGACGCCACAGTCGGAGAGGAGAGGAGCTGCTCCTTCCGACCTCCTGTGGGCCGGTTTCCTCTCTGGAGTATGTGAAGAGGAATGAGCAATTAGAGACTCACTGTAGGGCTGACATGGAAGTAATGTACTCCTACAACCAAAGACAACTCCCACCTTGGATTTCCAGTTTCAGTCTTATCATGCTGTGGAAATAAATCCACCCAAAATGACTTATGAGCGTAGTGCTGCTAAAAAGTAATTGCCAAATTATGAGGAGTGATTCACCTCCTCACCCTTGATAGGAAATTAAAGGGGACATATAATGCTCATTTTCAGGTTCATACTTGCATTTTAGTTTTCTTCTAGAACACGTTTAAATGCTTTTATGTTGAATAGATACTTTTTTTTACTCCTTCTATCTTCCTTAATATACCTGCATTCACTCTCTGTCTGAAATGCTCCTTTTTAGTGCCTGTCTCTTTAAAATCCCCTCCAGAAAAAAAAGCCCAGTCTGCTTGGATTGGCATGCGAGAAGAATATGGCGCGCCACAGTTTGTTGGCTTGTAGCATAGACTGTTTATAAGAAATAGACATAGTTGTTGTGACCTCAACGATTGGTTTGTGGACTGCGGTTTTGATGCCTCAAGTTCGATGAATCATGCTGAATTGAAGAAGACTTGAAACTCGAGATTGAGACCATAAACTCATGTTTACAATGTTTACTGATGTAATAAATCAAGTGAGAAGTAGAGTCATTTTCTCATATACTTCTATACAATCTGACTTCTTTCTGCAACCCGCAAAGTCGCCCCCTGCTGGCCGTTAGGAAGAATGCAAGTTTTAAGATACTTCCACATTGGCTTCACTCGTCAGAACCGGAGGTTGCCGCCTGGTAATGTAAGTGAACAAGCACTGTAAAAGTCTGTTTTTTATGATATGTCCCATTTCAACTAACCCTGTCTCTTAAACCAACTCATGACTCCACAACTCCATAAAGCCTTCCCAACCGCAACAGATTTTGGTGGGTTGTCCTGCTTCAATGTCTTGGTTTGCAGAAATGCCACAATAGTTTTACACTTTTTAAAAAACTGATGAACCCACAAGAACATCCCACTAATTGTCCCGTTCTGCCAGTCTGGTGTAAAAAAAGACTTCATACTTTTAGGACCAAAAGGGCAATGTGTAGGGAGGATTTTGTTTTTACTTAAAACATTCCACCACCGAGCTCCCAACATTCTCCACACTGTTTACAACCAACACAAATTCCTGCCAGAGACTTCATCCGTACGACACCTCTGCAGAGAACCCTATCCACTCTTAATAGCTTTAAGTGTTTGCGTCCTAGTGGTGCAAACAGTCTGCCAGTTTCCCCCCCTGTCTCTCCTCTGATGTCACCCACTCCACGCTCTTTGCTCGGCTGCAGCTGACACGGCCAAATTACAGACTGTGACAGACAGTACACAGACAGACTCCTTGATGCGTTGCAGGGCTGTGTGGATCAGGATCAGATAAAGTCTGCAGCGTATCTAGGGGGTGCGGGCGCTTCTAGATGGAAGGGAGCCAACCACATGATTGCATTTAGTGTTTATGGTCGTGGGATGCTCTCCGGATGCAGAGGGGGAGGAAGTAAAGGTGCTTTTCGCAGCATCACTGATCCATGCAGCATTTATAGGTCATGACCAAGTTGACAACCAACAACCACGACTCTCAACCAGGAGACTACTGTTAAACACCACATTGTTGCCTAAACCTTAGAGTTGGTTTTCTTGCCTAAACCTAACCGTTCGTGGATTTGTTGCCTGAACGTAAACCCAACCGTGATGTTTTCCCTTAAATTAACAAAGTTGTTTCGTACTGAAAAGAAAGTCTTGTCAAGTGACACGAAAAAAAAATCTAAATTTGTGTCCCTGAACACAAAACCAATAGATTTTAGTTTGTGACTATTTCTCGAATTGCCCTGATAGTGTTGGATATTCCGCTCAGTGATTCATCTGGGAAACGTCGTCCAACACCTGGATCACATCATTGTGTCACATCAGGATCGACCTGTCAGAGGGACACGAAGATAATGATAATAATAATAAAAAAAGAAATTCTTGTCTGACATGTGAGTGAACCAATGCACATGGCAGCAGCTGTTTAACAGCGCGCTGATATGACTCAACACCGACCTGAGGTGCTTTCCTCTGCTCATTCTGTTTAAGTTGCAGCAGTGATGCCTGCACTCCACTCAGCCGGATGCTGGATGATGAACGCAGTATCTACATGCCACTTTGATATGATCGGTGGATGAAGAACACAAATTGGGCCTGCAATATTTATTTCTATGTGTAGTAAACTGTAGTTGCTTTAGTAGCCACACCACGCCTCCTTTATACTGAAAATGCCTCACTGCGAGAAAGCAAATTTTCTTACATTTAAAGTGGTGTTTTTGAAAGTTTTAAACCATTTACCGGTCCAGGAGTTACATTAAATTTTACGTCACAGCCAAGCACGTGCACCATTTAACATAATGCAGTTGAAATTGTAGACTGATTTAAAGTCTAGACCTTATCACCACTCCAATCAAAATAAAAGCAGAGATGATGCTGACTGAGATTGAACACTTGTCTCAAGCAGGTCTCAACACTGGAGTCAAGGTATATAAATCATTATCTATAAACTATATAATAATCTATAATCACAGATGTACATCAAAGGGATTTGCAATCTGTACTACATATTCTTTTTTTTTTTTTTTTTTTTTACTGAAATTAAGAGTTAAGACTTACAATTTTCAAAAAGCATTAAAACACCAAATAAGTAAAGCTTAATAAAAGGCCAGTTGTAATGTAAAGTACACAAATGTATTGACGTCAACTTAATAAAATGTTCTTTTTTCTTGAAAATATTTGCAGTCGTGTTCTATGCTGCTGTTCAACGGGGATCCAACAGGTGGCTCGGCTGTCTTTGCGGTAAAACAGACGGGGATTACAAAGTGCGTCACAACACTTCTGCGCACACTTTACATTGTCTGGATGTGGCAGCCCGTTCACATCACAGCACAGGTACAGCACTCAAACAAAAGGACCCACTATGTTTACACTGAACGTGCCTAAATAGAGGCATCTTTCGAGTTGCAGCACTTAACTCCCTGCAGGTACTCGTATCTGTTTCAACACACTAGAAGAGCTGTTAGTGTTTCCTCTCTGTCACATCTCACATGCTCCGCTGTGGTCCTGACCATCTTTGGCAGTCTGTTCCCATGGTGTCCATTCCCTTAATTTGTCCATATATAGCAGCAGGCAGGGGCGATGAGAGGAAAGAGGATTCTGTGAACAATCAGCCTCGCTCACGCAACTCAAAGTGCGGTTGATTTGTGACTTTGCTGTGATCACTCACTCCACTCCACTGGACAAATTGACGGCTTTTAAGGGGCCAAGAGGTCAACCCAACAAACTTTGAAAACACACACATGCAACCTGCTGTGGAAAAAAAAACAGCCATCATTGGCGCACTGGAGACAGCTATGTGTAGAATGTCTCACTGTCTCCATGTCACCTCAACGCCAGCCGTCTCGTGGCTCAAATTGGACAACGGATGAGTGTTTATTCACCAGTCCCCAAACTTTAAGCTTCCAGACCTCAAAAAAAAAAAAAAAAAATGCATCATCAACGGACGGAGCAAAGCAACTCACCAGATATTTGGCACACGCGCTGGTAGTCCTCGCAGCAGTCTCCGGTTTTCTGGCAGTAGGTATCGCAGTAGCACGCCGTCTTCCTCCTGCTGTACTCGAGGCACTCGTTGTCCCGGCCGGTGCAGCAGTTGGGGCTCTCCCTCTCCCCGCAGCCCGCCTCGGCCCAAGGGACGATCCCCCCGCAGAAAAACGCGAGAAACCCGCAAACAACGAACCAACTGAGACTCGCCGGGCTCCATCCACGCGCTCCCATGACGGAAAAACTTGCTCACACGCACGCACACACACACACAGACACGCACACACACACACACACACACACACACACACACACACACACACACACACACACAGTCCGCTGGTAGTGCTTAGATCTGAGTTTTGTTATAAAGACACTACTGCTTTTTTTCTAAATAAAAATCCAAATCCCAGGTAAATTCCGCATTGACACCTTGACCAACCGATGCGTAACAGTGGAGCCCGTGTGCGCACCAGGTCTCCTCTATCCGTGTGTTGGACACCGCCCCTTACAGCTACTGCTGGCGTACAGTCTCTCTCTCTCTCTCTCTCTCTCTCTCTCTCTCCTCTCTCTCCCTCTCTCTCTCTCTCTTTCTCTCCCTCTCACTAGGTTGCTCAGTCTGTTGCTCAACAAATGAGTGAGCTATCGCAGAATGTCTTATTCTTGTCTCGGAGTGTTTTTTCCCTGCTGAGACATAAATGAGATGCATATCAAGAAGACGTTCAGTTTTGGAGGAAAACCATCCCAAATAAGCCCCAATAGAGGTATCCACAGTGCCTCGCGGCGTTGCACTAAAACGGGAGCCAAAATATTTTAACCCAATCACAAAAACAAAACCCATCACCCGCACGCGGGTTGGCAGATTTCAAAAAGTTGCCTACGTCAGGTTCCAATCAGAAAACCCCGTTCAGCACCACGGACAGCGGCGCTGCCGCTTTCTGTCGAAATCTGTAGATAGAAGAGAAGTTTCCATGAAAATATGAGTCAGTCTCAACATCTATGACGATGTCCCTTTTTTTGGAAAAAAAAAAGATCCTCCAATCATCCCGCAGGACGAAGAGCATCCACCCTTTGGAGAGGAAGACTGGAGAACAATAACATTACTCACCCTTCACTGGCTCGGAGTGAATGGGGGCTCTCGGGGAGAAACTGAGCGATGGGAGGGGGGGGGACTGTAAAAGTAGTTCAAGACGAGACAGACACAGGACAATGCCTCAAATCCCTCACTGCAGTTAAAGACACAGGTTAATGGGGAAAATACTACATTAAAAGTACTGTGATTGTATTGCTGCTAAATGTCCATATTTTGAAGAGGTATCCTGATCCTGAGGTGTAGGATTAACTGTCCTTCAGAGGCCTGTTTGGTTATCTTAAACTTAAACAAATGAGCTCACTGAGCCTGTAAAGTCACAACAGCCAAAAGATAACGGGTTGTAATACACACCAGTCAGGTGCCAAACTAAATCTGAGGGGTCACGCGAAGGTTAAAAGGCATTAGAAGGAATCTGTAAATTACAATAGTTTTTACTTTTTTTGCTTTTAACTTTACAGTGCTAAGCATGCTTCAAATGAGAAAGGGTTGATTGCTTATCTCTTAACTCACATCTTCATTTAGGCCATAACCTGTGATGTGAGGTCAAAAGGGGTCACCAAAAATGAATTAAAAACAATGAGAGACAGACCGAACTGGAACCAAAGCATACAGGGGTAAGTTACCTTGACAGGGAAGAGATCTATAAACAAAGTCTTTATCTAGAAGCCTCTTAAAAAAACATTCACCAAATCAAATAGAATGTACTTGATTAAAGGCCACTCCTGAGTATTCGTAGTCTACATGTTGGGCGAGATAAAGACGCGGAGCTCTAAAACCACTGCTTTCAGATAAACAGGGGGGCCTAACTTTTTCATCTCTGGAGTTTCGATGAAGATCTGAAGGCCTGAGCTGATGTCTGTGAAGATGATGGGAGATTCTTCAGCAATCTTTGGCCCGATCCTCTCTCCAGCAGCAGAGAGGAGGAGGAGGAGGAGGGGGTGATGATGTTAGGATGAAGGGAAGTCGGTAGATTCTTTGACCCATCTCATAAAGCCCTATTGTACAGATACTAAGCGAGAGGAGGTCTCTCTCATCACTGATGTGTGTGTGTGTGTGTGTACGGTGTGTGTGTGTGTGTGTGTGTGTGTGTGTGTGTGTGTGTGTGCGTCTGAGCAGTCGGGAGCTTCACAGATGTGTTTGAGACTCTTGCAACAGCTCCACCTAGTGTTTAAACAACTGTTTGGCAAACACTGTACTTTATACTCCACTACAATAACTTTAAAGCTTTAGGTTCATTGCAGATTCTGATCAAACATTCAAAATAAAGTCTACAAAGAAATGATCTATTGTTATTTTATATTTAACCACCCAGCAGTATAAAGTCATTCAAATTAGTACCAGCCTAACCAGCTGCAACATTACATTGATACATATACATTAAAGGTGCAACATACGGAATTCAGAGCACTAATGAAGCAGCGAACAACGTAGACATAGTGAAGCGTATCTCCCACCCTGCGAGCCCCCAGCTCAACTGCCACATGTTGTCGAGATGCAATCAAAGTGCTCTCAGTCTCGTTTGACATATCAATAATCCAATATCATATTAGAATAGACCAATCCTGCAAAATGAGCACTTTTACTTTTGTTACTTGAAGTATATTTTGATGTTATTACTTTATTTTATTTTTACCCAAGACAATTACAATACTTTATTATTACTTATGTATAAGATCTGAATGCTTTTCCCATCACTGACACACACACACACACACACACACACACACACACACACACACACACACATTATTTCAGTATAGCTTCCTCCAGTCCTCATTCGGGCCAAAATATCGACTACATGCTGTCCTCACTTCCCTTCTTCTGCAGAGCTTCGCATTCCTTTTCACAAAAAACACTGGGGTACCGGGGATCTGAAGTGTTTGTGTGTGTGTGTGTGTGTGTGTGTGTGTGTGTGTGTGTGTGTGTGTGTGTGTGTGTGTGTGTGTGTGTGTGTGTGTGTGTGTGTGTGTGTGTGTGTGTGTGTGTGTGTGTGTGTGTGTGTGAGCGCGAGAATGAGAGTGAGAGATGGATAGTTGGACTACATGAGCATCAGCCAAAAACCGGAACAATGAGTCCCCTGTTCGATTCCTCCCCTACCTGCCCCCCATGGTTTGTCCCAACGTGATCTGCTGGAACCAAAAGAGCAAAACAACGGACGAAACAGAGAGGGATGATAACAAAAGTAAAGAACCAGTCTGTATGTTCTCAAGTTTTTAGATGCTTGTTTTAATGAGTTTTGACCCCCCCACAACAGAGGACTTGACATAAAACACAGACAAATTAAAGGGGGCGGTGTTTATTGCACGAACTTCATCATAAAGAAACTACACACACACACACAGCCTTGGGTTACATTGATTTGCTACGACAATCACATTTTCTTCTTGGCTATTTGGCTGTAAGTAACGCAAGCATTCTGTTTGGTCAAACAGAAAAAAAAAGATAAAAAAAGAAGATGAACATTATTGTAGAAATAGAACATAATCCATCAGTATTTGGATATATAATTATAACAGTAATAGACACGGATTGGGACTGTTTTCATAAACATTTGTTTATGAATGGTCCACAGAAATCTCAAATTGCAGGTAAGATGATTAAAGAGTTTAACAGGTGGATAACAGATGGAGGATATTTCCAGCAAAAGGCACTTTTAAAAAGACCTTTAGAGTGAATGAAGCAGCGACACCTCATCCCAGGTTAAATATAATATAAATTGAATTGAATTGCTGGAAGTTCCGGCAAAGACTGATTTGCTGACTGTTTTTTTATTTTTTATAAATGTGTACAGCAGAAGAATATTTATCTTATACCCTTTCCAATCAATTCAATCAATCTTATACAATTTAAGTAGGAAAATGTACAAAACCTGCTTCTAGATGAAGTGTGTACCTTGTTTTAGGATATGACTGCTTCTTTAAGGGGTTAAATAGAGGTCTGAGGTTAATTGGTCTCTATGACATAGTGTCATTGGGTCATTTAGACTCACAGTGAAATACAGCCATAAATATTTGATCTAACTTCTTTAACAACACCTTTACACCAAGACCCGATCACATAAGAAAAAAAAAAAATCAACACAAGTGGCACAAGTTGACTGCGAATAATCCCTCAACAGTGTCCATATTCAACATTCAACTTTCAATAAATACATTTATAAAGTACGTCACAATATACGTCATATAGTCTCTTGTTAAGATCATCAGGCTACTCTGAACTCACGTTCATAATTTGGCACAAGAATAAAATATATATCATACTTTACATTAAAACTATAATGCTGGTAATAGACTAAATTAGAATCTACGCTGTAGAAAAATAATTGGCGTATTATAAACGTAAAATCTTTCTATTGAAGGCTTAGTTATGGAAGTTGCTGCAATGACGTTGATGTGATGTAAACTGCAACCAGCTGCCGTCTGGCTCCTTTTGGATTTAAAACCATATTAGGCACTAGAAGAAGCACAGAGCAACACCAACCAACTCGAGAAACTCTAGTATGACACGTGCATACTCGCAGTAAACATCAGTAGAACAGCTGTGGGTGACCGGAAATAATGTTGTTCACTGACGGAGGGTGTTTTACAAAGTGGGTTTGCAAGAAAGTGAGCCATAGAACTTGATAAAAAAGTTTGTTTTAAAGGAATCATGTTGGAGATCCTCGTTCGACATTTAGAAATAATGTATACGCATTATAAAGCATTTTTTTGTCACAGTTACATGGCTAACTTTATAATCTCACTTGTAAAAAATGACCCCTGTTAGCAGCAAAGCTCTGCATTCACTCCAGATGTGCACTACGCCTCTTTTAAGGCTTTCTTTCTCGTCCGCCGTCCCTATCCTATGAGCTCTTTAACTCCCTGGTTGGCATACGACACTGATCTGAGTTCAGCTGTAAAGGCCTGCGAAAAACTCGGATCTGTGTCTGATGCCTGATGGGAAGCGGGGGGGGAGAAGCCGTCTCTCTGAGCGTCCGGCAGCTCAGTCCGTCTTCCAGACCGTGTTCAGGACCTTCACCACCTCCTCGTAGATGATGAAGACTATGGCCACGTCCAGACACACGCGGCCCAGCCGGGGAACCGTCCCTTTGTAGAAGCTACAGGTGGACACAAAGAGAGAGAGAGAGAATATAGAACATCAGCGTCACTTGCAGATTTAAACCCTGTAGACTTAATGTATCATAATAGTTGCACTCACGCTGCCAAGCCCTCATGTCTCAGGATCTTTAAAGCACAGTCCCATGTGCTTTTATATTTATGTGCTTCCAGACCCTTCAGAATAAATAGAAAAAGTATTGTTATTTCCAATAAATGTCAGCAGGAGGCGACGAGTCGACAAGTGTGATTTACAACCCCAGCAAGGAACACAAAAAAACCTCTGCTTTATAATGGTGACCATTTATTACTATACCTGCATTCTGGTCTTGATGACATCTAGTGGGGTGTTTCCAAAGACACTGGCTGCTCCGGCTACGGCTCCAAATACTCCGGTCAACAGGGGATTCATGGCTTTGTTGGGGTCATCACCTGGTGAACGGATGTTACAGAGGAGTCAGTAACAGTGGATGCTTGAATGCAGTCCTGCTACTGAACAACTGAACAGAGCATCTAGCTGGTAGAACCCTGTTTTCTGCCTCTTTGGACCTCAGACAATACGTGTGTCCGGATTCTATATATAGCCTATACATTATTAGTCTTCATAGTATACCATATCCCAAGTCCACACCATTATATGTACAAATACCCATGTTAGTCTTGATTCTTTTGCGTTGATGCAGCATGGCCACTGCTTCCACAAGGGTTCATGAAAGTAGAACTAAGTTATTCAAAGAAATAAAGGTGCTAACTAGAACCATATGGGGGTTCTTTGGCTTGCCCTCATAGTTGAACCCTTTGTTGTTGAAATGGAATATATTAATAATTGTGTTTTCTTAAGTGTATAATCACTGTAAAATAATTATAATTATAATCCAGTAATATCATCTGAAATTGGCTTTTCTTTTCTTTTATCGTATTGCTACTTAAGTTAAAGATCTGGGACCTTCTTCCACAAGTACCCGTCATACTGTACCGTTTTGGGGTTAACACTAATGCTTTTAAGAAATCCTTGAAGAATTATTTCTTCCTTTCTTTACAAAGGTTTCTACAGAAGCAAATGGTTCTGGGTAGAACCTCAACCCTCCAGGAAGAACCCATTTGGAACCCTTACTGTATTTCTAAGAGTGTGAAGGAGCTACTTCTAACATACATCCCAACTCGTTTTTCTATAACCCATTAGTAGTGTTGGTCTCTTGTTCAAACATCTTTTACACTAACAGACAGACAAACACATGGAAACTGACCTTTGTACCAGTTCTTGAGAGAGGTCATCACATAGAACCGAATAGCTTGGTTGGAGCCTTGTTTGAGGACCGTGGCAGTGAGACCCTGATATGTCCCTCTTATTCCTGGTAAGGCACCATAAGAAGGACTTAATAACACATTTAGTAAACAACATCATGGCTGGAAGCTACACTAATTGTATCAGCAGTGTTTCCAGCTGCATTACCCTGTCTGACCAGTAGATGTCAGGTAGGTAACACGCACTGCGGCCCGTCTTTACCTTGAGCATTGACGATCTCTCTGACTCCGTGGAAGAAGCCCTTGTATTTGGGGTTGGCTGACGTCTGGTCATGAATGAATTTAACCTTGGTAGATAAAAAAAAAAGAATGAACGGAGTTATTGTTTTGCAATTACAAAGAAGGGAGAATCACTGAATACTGAAAACTGCACAAATGTTTAGTCTGTCCTTCTTTTTCAAATGAAACAGTGACGCAGTGTGTAGGGGGACACGATATCAAACAGTTCTTCTGAGAATATAATAAGTACAGAAGAGCTTCTTCGTATCAAAATGTTTCTGCTTCTAATCTCCTTTGTTTCTGAGTTTAATGAACGTCCGGAGATTTGTTTAAGTCCTTGAAAAACAGCAGGATGTTTATTCTGTGGACATATCTTTTGTAGGCTTCTTATACAAAAAATTACAAATTGACAGAGAACATGGGACTTGATGTTTCAGGTATATTCGTCTTCGCCGGGCATTTAGTGAAACAAAAAAAATCCAACAAATGAAATCAGAAATCTGACCACAGATCAGCTGGTAACATACCTTAACAGTTTCCATGGGACAGACCACCAAAACGGCCTCCAGGATCCCGGCTCCGAGCCCACACAGCAGGCCTTTGGTGCTGTCCAGACGACCGGACTCGTCCCTCGCATGGTTGCTGAGGAACTCAAACACCCCGAACCTGAGTAACGGAAGAAAAACACATTATTGTAAATGCTTGTATTACTTAAGAATATTTACCTTTGTGAGTACACAGTGCATCTATGACATTCTCCCTGCCGGACTCTTGATCACTGTAAGCTTTTGAAAATAAATCGCTGTCTCCCTCTTGCTGTCTCCTCATCTGTCTGTATTTGGGTCCAATCCCAATGTCCCCCCCCCCCGTCGTCCCCCCCCCCCTTCAGCCCTGAACCCCCTGGGGACTTAACCAACGTCACCTGGTAAATGCTTGAATGAAAGAGGCCCCAAGGGCTTGAAATGGTATTAATCCGAAGGGACCTAACTTTGCTGCAACATACCACGTTACCTTGACAACTAAAAACTGAGCGCAATTGTTCACGGTTTTGTTTACTGCCTGATTTGAACGTTTACCAGGATCTTGCCGAAGAGGTTATAATGTCAAATTGTCAATACTGTTTTTGTCGAAAAATAATAAGAAAAAATTAAAGAAATGATTAAATAAACCAGGTGTTTAATATTAATATATATGTAATGTTTTTTTATTATTGTAATAGTGTTTTTTTATGAACCATCTTAAATCATAAATGTTAATGTTTCTGTGTAGATTTAATATGCCAGGCTGAACACCCATGCGCCGGCTTCTTTGTTTACCGCTTCTGGTCTTCCCCTTTAACCCCGCGTATCAACGTCATGGAGCTATGAATTGTGGGGGGATCCCCTCGGGGCAAAGTGTGTACTGCGAGTGTGCATAAAGGGCTCAAAATGTCTTTGAGAGAGCCCTCAAGCTCTCGACGATCTGACAGCAGGACGGCCCTAACTCCCTGGACATTGGGACTGAGCCAGTGTCTCCCTGCACCGCCAATCGTGACAACAAGTTGAAACAAACAGGTGGAGATATTGCAGTGTAATATAATGAGATTCTCCCTAGCAAAAAACAAGAATGTTTAGACCACTGAAAGTGCAGAATGTGCTTACAGCTTTCAATTCATTATCCTTCCTTTCCTGCGTCCTCATTAAGGATCCACCAATAAACCGTGGTGTCTCAGTAACCAATGAGTGACCAGCAACAGCTGCCATGGAAGCCGGCCCAAAGAGAGAGAGAGAGAGAGAGAGATAGAGAGAGAGGGGTGTGGTTTATGTATCTCTTCAATCAGAAAATGTTGTGCCAGAGAGTCCTTTACAAGAAAGGTTATTTATAGATGGAATTGAATTGCACTGAAGGGAGGACGCTGCCCGGTACATTTAGCAAAAAGGGTGGGGGAGGACGGACACTTGGGTCTTGATGAATGCTTTGTTTTCCTCCCTGTCTCTTCTCAGTCTGCCCGAACCATCTACCTGCCGTCCTTACGTCTCTAATGGGATTCGTCTCTTCTGCTCGGCTTGCGTGATTCTAGTTTTTTAAATAACTATCCTATAATTTCTCCTCCGCTCATTAACCTTCCACGTCTGTTCCTCTGCCTCGCTCCTCGCACAGGTTTACTTTTGAAATTCTCCACACAATGAACAGGCTCCCACTGTCGAGCGGTGAACAAACAACACATACAAATAAATCCTTTCAGTTCTTTCTCTTGATGCACACGACTCGCCGACTACAAAACAGCTTTTTAGCCCTGGAGAGAATAAAAAAAAAAAAAAGCTTTCCTCCCTGCAGCTTTCTTAGACTTAGTCAGCAGTGCACTTAATAACTAACCTTGTGAGACAAAGGCTGTTCGTTAGAAGCTGCTGGAGAGAAATGTGCCGTTGTCAGGCCCACTCCTGTGCCAATTTACTCTCTCTCCAAACTCCCCCTCCCAACCCATTTAACAAGTGGACTGAACTTCTCCGCTAGGACGTGACATGTTTTGGCCGACATCCACAGTCGGGGATGAGTCATTCCCAATCTCCATTAGTGGGTCTTTCAACAAGGTCAGTCCAGCCGATGAGAAGTGGATATGAAGGAGATAAAGAAAGGAGTCGGCTGCATCCTTAAAAAGAATAGAAAGAAAGGAGGATGGACAGACGTGAGAGAGGGATGTAAATATGGATAAAGGGCCAAGAGGACGGAAAGGTCAAAGGCTCTCTTGTCTGTCCCTCTCATACCCCTCTTACGACCCTCCAGGAGCCTGTTTGGCGCATGATGGTGCACAGGCAATCAGTTAATGGGATGGGGGAGGCAGGGGGCGATAGGGAGGGGGGGGGAGGGAAGATGGAGGAAGTAAGAAGAGAACGGATCGAAACAGAGACAGCGGGCAGTGGCAAAAATGCGATGTTCTCCGTAAATCCATCTAACTGTCACTTTCAGTCTTTCCGTCATGTTTCATTTCCTTTATTTACGTTTTTTATGTATTGTTGTGTAACTTTAAACACTTGTTCCAAAGCTGAAAATGTACACAACTTACACACAGCAGGTTACATTTTTATAAACAACGTAGCCACTTATGCGCATTTTCTTACATAACAATGTGCGACGACAAAACAAAAACCAGTCAGACTCCCTCTGGAAAAGGCTGACTGACACTCATATGTGCACACATACACACACACTGCACATAAACACACACACACACACACACACACACACACACACACACACACACACACACACACACACACACACACACACACACATTGACAGAGTGCCATCCCAAGTCTTCCTCTCTGTACTCCTATTGAAACCCTGCCTGAGTTTGAGTGGCATCTTTGCTCCGCCTGGCTGAGCTTGTCTCTCCATCAAACAGACAGGCTCTGCCCACACACACACACGGCGTCACACACACACACACACACACACACACACACACACACACACACACACACACACACACACACACACACACACACACACACAGAAAGAAAGAAAGATTGAAAGAAATAAAGGGAAGTGACGGTGAACAAAAAATTGTGGCAGTAAAATTGCTTACTTCGTTTTTCTTAAGCAACACGTGCGTGCTCGCATGCGTGAGCACACGTGCACAGCAATAGTGCACATTTGTCTGGAGATAAATGTCATCGCTGCAAAAGAATAATGTAATTATACCGAAGGCTAGTGTGGCATTTATGCCTTGAATTGTGGGTAATGGACTAGAATAATTGGAACGTGTGAGTTAGTGGTTCCAGGTAGACGATCACAGCGGCTCCGACAGAAGTGCTCCTTTTATTCCAGACTTTACTGCACACATATACACACCTCCTTATGTGTTTATTAGAATATAAATATGGAGCGCCTTGGTAGCCGAGTGGTTACAGCGCATGCCATATAACCACAACGTCCTGGGTTGTCATACCCCTCTCTCCCTCTCTCTCTCTATCTTTCTTTCTCCCCCGTTTCTTCAGTGGCCTCTGTAGAATAAAGGCGGAAATGCCCAAACTAAGAAACTATTATTTATTCAACCAATTTGTCTATAAGTACATTTGAGATTTACTACTTTACATTGGTCAAATTTTATGTCACAAATTTTGCCTGATCTTGAGTACTTTTATTCTTCGTTTATTCGTCTTATCCTTTTAGTTATTTTACTCACCTGACTGCAGATTTGGGTATGGATCCATACAGCAGTGAGCTGAGTCCTCTGTAGAGTCCTTTAACACCATGACCCTGAACTGTCTGTCTCACACAGTCACCTGGAGGAAGACACACACACACACACACACACACATTATAAAATGTTCAAATTACATTCAATGAAATTACTCTTTAAAGGTTTCTTTGGTAGAAATGTGTTTTTTTATTAATTGAGTGCATTAATCGCAGCCAGCATAGGAATTGGTTCATTTTTCCCTATAGCATAATCAATGTAGCGCTACAGTGTTTTTCATTAATTAATCTCTTCGCTCTGTGCCATCAGTATGGAATGACTCTGCTAAAGATTACACACAACATCTGTCCTTCAACTTTGGTTCATCAACAGATTGTTTTCCCCAAAACTTGGTGCTTTTCTTTGAACTTGCGTCTAGAGATATCCATCTAGAGTCGTAAATTCGTGTTCTGCTATCGAGCCAAATGCACAACTGGGCAGAAAAGCAACAGCTGTCTTGAGCGCTCATTAGCACGGTCTCGGATCCTCAGAGCTCGAGCCAACATTAAAGTCACACATCCTGGCTGAGTGTGTGTGTGTGTGTGTGTGTGTGTGTGTGTGTGTGTGTGTGTGTGTGTGTGTGTGTGTGTGTGTGTGTGTGTGTGGGTGTGTGTGGGTGTGTGTGAGTGGGTGTATGTTTACCCTGACACGCATGGATTGTGAGTGTGCATTGGTCTGTTCTATGTCATATTAACAAGCACAGTGACAGCCTGCCAGAATCCCTTATGTACCTAGGGATGATGGGTAATTAGATAATGAGCTCCTGAGAGAGGCACAGAGACAGGATGAAGAACAGAATATACTGAAGGTATAGGTAGGTAGGTAGTTAGGTAGGCAGGTAAAAAGGTAGGTAGGTAGTTAGGTTGGTAGGAAGGAAGATAGGTAGGTAGATAGGTAGGTGGGCAGGTATGGTGGAGGGAAGGAAGGCAGGTAGGTAGACATGTGCTTGTTTACAGTCTCTGTGCTAAGCTAAGCTAACTGGCTGCTGGTAGTAGCTTCATATTTACCATGAGCGTGGTGCTCCGTTAATGTCTTTAGTTGTCCTGTTGTTTTATTGTGTTTATTTTTTTAATGCTAGCTGCAAAGATGAAATGAAAAAAACTAACAACTTAAGTGGAACATTTTGCTAAATGAATCTAATTAAACCCTGTATTCAGCTCTTTATATATTGGCTAGGAAAGAACAGGAGCTGTTAAAACATTCGTCATACACGTCACGCTCACCTATTCCTCTGTATTTGGGTGGATTGGCCTTCTCATCCAGTTGTAACTGGGTCTTGACGTACTCTGTGGGGAAGGTGATGCAGATCTCTATGCCTCCTGCAATGCCGCCTGAAAAATCACAGACAATCAGAGCAGATGTTAATGGGTAAAATGAAAAAAATGTATTTAACCTAGAGCAGACAAAACAAAGTGAGTACACCATGTCTGCAGCCTAAAACCGAGCCTGACTCAGTGCCCTGTCATTCTTATAAATTTACACGGAGGAGCCATCGCCTCATGGATCATTACAGCGAACCCACAAATGGCTCTCCCTCCATAAACATTAAAAGCACAGCAGTCGAGGGAGGAAGAGCAACGAGCTGAGTGGTGATTAATCAACTGCGGCTAAACTACGCCGGCGACTGTGCTGTTTGAGAGAAGAAGGGAGGCGGTTTGTGAGAAAACATTTCTGCTTTTTAAATATCCTGTACCATTTTTTTAGCCTGTGATTTCAGAGAATAACATATACAGAAAGAAAGAAATGAAGTGAATGAACGAAGGCGTGTGTGACCGCTACAGAGTTAAAGCCTGAGACGAGCTGCGGTCGATGAGTCCAGTAGATGAGGACAAGTGTCCAAAAGCGAGGCTGATGCTCAGCACAGAGGAGTCACGGGGGGGAGGATGGAGGAGGGAGGATGGAAACAGGGCTGACATTAATTAAATTATCTGCTCAGCCTGCAGGGAGGGGCTCCATTACCCAGACCAAGACCCTCCATTAACTCAATGACACTGACACACACATGCAAACACACACACAAGCGGTGCATGGTGAGATACACACATTCTGTGGTTACACAGAAATGTACAGACAGACAAAAAAATTTTTCCTGATCTGAAATAAGTGTTTTTGTGCCATGTCGGAAAAGGCCAGAACACAAAAAAAAAGATAAATGGGAAGTCAAAAACAGAAATGTCCAAATCGGACTCACAGAG
Organism: Anoplopoma fimbria; assembly: GCF_027596085.1. NCBI lineage: Eukaryota > Metazoa > Chordata > Actinopteri > Perciformes > Anoplopomatidae > Anoplopoma > Anoplopoma fimbria. Next base: position 10,264,784 of record NC_072461.1, on the reverse strand, counting down.
AAGCAGTCTCAACAGGAAGTGGTCTTGATTCTTCATCTGTTTCTGGAAATTACCAGAAGTGTAATCACATGTTTACTATTTTTAAGAAAAAGTTGCAGTTGCTGAGATAAAATAAGGCTTCCCATACACCACCAAGAATGTATACAACATGTCCATGTTAAAGCCCCTTTATGTAGAATATTTATGAGGTTAAAGCATTCTTAAAATTCTTCTCATAGCATGAGTTTTTTGCTTGTAGAAAAAACGAGAAAATCCAGTTTAAAATGGGTGCAGTCTATGTGCTGCTTTTTTTTTTCAACACTGGCTGAAAGTCTTGGAAGTAGAATGTGTTACTACTAGTGTATTTTATTTTTCTCCCAGTGTATCCTGGCTCCACATGCTGCCACAGCAAAGCGATGTTTCACTCAACATGCACATGTGTCATTAAGCTCCTTACATGCTGCCAACACAATCATTTATCACTGTGGCACCCAGAAGCAGAGCCTCCACTTACCTACAATAAGATAAAAGCATATATTTAACCCAGGACATGCGTTTTAGGACGATAAGTAGATACATAACATGGGGAATTTCTTCCCGATATAAGATTATAAGCCTGCGTCTCTTTATCTGCGCCTCCTCTCCTGAGAGTGGGGCTGATTTAATAAAGGAAATCAATAAGGGAAAATGGCGTTTACTTAAGGCTGCACAATTATCTAATACCATCATTTAGAGTCATTTATCTCCATACCATTGAATTGTGGGAAAATTGAGATATTAAAATTGAGGGATTCACATCTTTGACGTGTAAATCAATGATACAGTAAACATTTACAGCTAAATGTGTCAAGCACAATATTTGAAATACCTGAAAATGTCTGAACATTTTTATTCTACCCAAACATTACACATCCATTTATTTTATTCAGTGTGATGAAAGTTATTTTGATTTTGCAACATGTGATTTTGAGTATTTCAGTTACCATCAGTATTGGGATGATGCTGTGATTAGAGGCACAATCATAAACCTGCTTATCATTGATTATAGCATGAGTCATAAAAAACTGTGAGTACCACAAAGCTGAATCATGTGATTTCTCACACACATACACACACCCACAAACTCACACACACACTTTAACCACCCGGCCAGTGAGCTGTCAGTAAATGTTGGCTGAGCCGTAACAGGAGTCACATGAGCTCTACAACGCTCCACTCCAGCTGTGCTGATCCAGGATCAGTGGGTCAGTGTTATCTTGTAGAAGAAGAAAACAATAAACCTCATTCATCTGTTTTCAGCCGAGACGGCGGCCTTAACGTGAAAAACCCAACCGGCAGTCACCCGGCAACCCGCATAAACACGATCAATCCTCATCAGGAGGAGCAGCGCTTCGTTTCAGTCCATTTTTGAAGCCCACATCCAAAACACACATATTTCACACGCACAAACTTACATATGACACCCTAAACGACTCCCGTGCAACTGCCAGGCGTGGGTGACAAGAGCCAAACGGCCATTAATCTTTATCTCCGTCGGCTCGCTCCCCTCACCCGTTCTTCATTTTTCTCCCAGCGTCCCTCCTCCCCCCTTTCCTCTTCCCCCAGCAGCAGCACTTTTCCACACCGTGTCATAAAATCAATGCATCCACATAGATCCTTGACACTTGCTATTACACGAGAAAGAAATGGAAACGGCGTTGGGAGTGATATTCACAACCCAGAGGCGGGGAAAAAATGGAAACACATCTGCTCCTTCAGACTCTTGGAGATTTAAAAACAAGCTGGGCAGCAGTTTAATGAATCTGACCTAGGCGGCATGACTTCGTGTACGCTTCAAAGGTAACTCTGTGTTCGGAACAATCAATAAACACTTCAGACATGGGGAAATCACACCTATATGTGATTGTTTGTCATATCATTCCAGAGGCATGAATGTGCTGCTATAACAGCCTCCCTCTTCTGCAAAAAGGATTTCCAAAAGAATGTTGATCGAAAGGGATTTGCTTCCATTCAGCCACAAGAGCGTTGGGTGATAAGGCCTGACTCATAGTCAGCTGTTTGATGGTGTTGATCAAGTTCATCCATACCAAACTTGGCCAAACATTGCTTTGTGAATCGGGCTTTGTGCTGGTGGAACTGGATTAGAAGTCCGGGAACCACCAGAGTCATTAGGGTTTATCCTCAGGGATCCATGGACGTTTTTTTATTTTCCAACTATAAAGACGCCCATGTTAAAAGAAAAATCATATTATATATTAAATATGGTGACATTTATAATAAAGACCCTCTAAGCAGACCCATCTTGTCATGATTCACATTATTTTTTTGTAAATTAGTCAGTAGCAATCGATAACAACGTGATATGCTTATTCTACATAAATTCTAAAAACTATAAATACATTAGTTTAAAAACGATTCAAAGAAATTAATAATAACCTATATTCTTTGGTATGTTTGTCATATAAAGATATGCAATAATGATTGCTGGGTCATATGTTTGGTGTTGTTTATTACTACTAACTGTGCCATTACAGTTTCCTGAAGCCCAAGGTGACGTCTTCAAATTCCAATTTTTTTTAAACGACATCCAGTTTACTATCACATAAGACAAAAAAAAGCAGGAAGCGTTTTTTCTTAAAAGATTACTTAAACTGGCGATATATCACCAGAGTAGTTTATCCAGACTTATCGAGCTAAAAATCCACTGATCATTTCAGCGCCACATAGTTTTGAACACACAGAGAGGCGCAGAGGGAGCCAGGTGTGCGTCTGGCGGTGCAGCTGACAGGGAGGAACCGTCTCTGGAACCCTTTCCTGTCTGCTTGGGTGACTCTAACGAGCATCCAACACATCTGGTCCACTAAGAAACTTCCCTTCTCTTTGGAGGAGCTGATAATCTAGCACGTCCTCACCATTTCCTTCAAAATAAACCTTTTTAGAGAATTAAGATTCTCTTTCAGTGACTCCATATCCGTCTAAGACAGGAAAAACCCATAACCCATAACAGTCAACAATGTGTATCTACGTGTGTGTGTGTGTGTGTGTGTGTGTGTGTGTGTGTGTGTGTGTGTGTGTGTGTGTGTGTGTGTGTATGTAACAGGAAATTAATAAGCAGTTTTCCAGCGGAATCTATCTATTATTCATCCGGATGTCCTTTATTTAGATTATTATCTCTCACTTTAAATTCTCTGGAGTCCGGGTAAAGATGTTGTTAAGTCCATGTCTCCAGTCCAAAAGGAGAACGTAGCCAGAGGACTGATGTACTTCAAACATGAGGTGTCCCATTAACAGGGCCGTAGTATCCCTGTTTGCCTCGTGCAAAAAACATGAAAAGAATTATTCATCTGACGCCTGGCCTTTCAGGCTTCCTCTGTCCCGAGCGTCACTCCCTAATGCCGAGCTGATGCTTAATTACAGGATGGATTGCCGATTTTTTTTTTTACACGGGAGCCGTTTTCACTGCAGCGTGTTAAAACACAAACGTTCACAGGTTTGCTTTGACAGTTTGTACAGCTGTAGACAAGGCTGCTGGGCTCTTTGCAGCTGAATGGGTATCCATGTTTTACATTTAGATGAATTACATAGAGGTTTGAGCTTGTAGCCCAACAGACTGTATATTCAGTCTGCTGATCAGCCTGATTTTGCATGCAATTATGAGCGTTTCAAAACTTTAGCTTGATGCATTCAAGGAAGCTCTGACTTCAAAAGTTCAGCACTAACTAAGCATCGATCTGTATTAAAAAATTAGGCTGTCAAAGTCTCAAACAAAGAATTAATAAACAGAATGATATAATAAATATATTTATATTAACATCACATTGCCTCAGCTCTATAGAGGGTTTTAGCGTCTTTCAACTTTCCTGTTTTGATTCAGTCTAACCTCTCTCTTCAGAGTGGTTTCCAGAAGCAAAAGGCAGTGTAAAACCCCAGTTCCGAACAGCAGGCGGGCAAAGGTTAGCGACTAGCTGGTTTGAAAATACAGTTAACTCGTAGCAGCTAAAGATATTTCCCTCAGGACTACATAACAACCCCATCGCTCATAGAAAGAGGCAGATTGAGAAAATGGGTTTTCAAGGCCTTTAAAAGATTGCTGTTGGCCGACAATCTCGAACTAAACGTCAGAGTGTTTTATTTTTCAACCAAAAAGTTAATTATGTGAGAATGAATTGCCCTGCTGTGATTAAATAACTCTGATCGATGCTCTGAAATTAGTTTTGAGTTAACTTTCACATGACTGTGTAATGAATTAAAACCCGCTGCTGACTGAAAGAGAGAAAATCTTATGAGAAAAGGGTGACTTGCAACTAGTGAGATAAAACCATAGACTGTAAATAAGAAGTGGACACCAAGACATCATCCATTTGGTTTGAAGCATCGAGTTTGGCATTTTGGCATTTGCCATCTCTGTTTTAGGCTGTTGACATAATGGTTTTTGGCCTGTCAGCATCTTGGGTTTTGGTCATCTAAATCTTGTTTTTTGGCAGTTGACCTCTTGGTTTTTGAGCGTCGGCATCTTAGTTTTCGGTCTATCAACATCTTGGTTATTGGTCGTCGAAATCTTGGATTTTAGCCTGTCTACATTTCTACTTTGTTTTTTGGTCATGGATATCTTGTTTTTTGCAACCATAAGTAACAGGAAAGGGTAAAGCTAAGCAGAACCTAACAATGATTAAGACATTTTGAGGTGACCAAAAATGTTGAAATGAATTGAAAACACATTGTGAAAGGTTTGAAGTTGGAAGAAGAAAACAGGGACAACTCCCAGACCAGACAACTACGTTGCAGCTACCTGCCAACCACAAGGTTGCCACACCCTAAAGCCTACCCTTCTTTATGGTCTATTTGACTCTAAATGGGACCATCATTTACCAACTGAAATTACGTTGTATTAAAGAGACCATAAACTCATGTTTTCAATGTTTACTGTAATAAATCAAGTTAAAAGTAGGGTCATTTTCTCATAGCCTTCTATGCCCCAAGATGGCCAGTAGAAAGAATGCAAGTTTATGGCACTTCTACATTGACTTCACTTTTCAGAACTGGAGGTTGCCGCCTGGACAAAACCTGCAAAACCTGTGGTGCTGTAATGACTTTCAAAGACATTCACAAATGCAATGAAGAATGCTGTCATGTGGGCCTTTCTGCACTCATTTCTATTTGTTTGTGTGGAAGCATTACGCCAAGATGTAGCAGACAGGCCGTCACATGCACTGTAATTTATCAACTGGCCTTCTGGTACTCGGGGGTCTGGGAGCAGACAGCACAGCGCAGAAAAGGGGATCGCCTGCGTCACCTGTGACGCGAGGGAGCAGGGAGTAAGCGCCTCGTTTGACGAGCCCTCTGAGCCTGAGAGGAGACAACCACTCAGAGAAACCTAGCCGGCTGCCCCGAGGCCAGAGAGAGGGAGAGAGAGGGAGAGAGAGAGACGGAGGAGAGGAAAAGAAGGAAGAGGGAACAGGAAAAGTGACATAAAAGCAAGCCCGTCTCGGTGGAAAATCTAATCCATCATAAAATCAAGATAAAAAAAGGAATAAAAGGACTTTCTCTTTCTTTCAGTCCATCCCTCTGCTTCCTAGGCTCTGCTCAGAAGTGTTACAAATAAACGCCATGACAGAGTAAGAATGCACAACGGCCAGCAAATCAGGACCAGAGACTCCATTTAGACCGCTCTCTCTCCCTCAGGCCTCGCGCAGACAAAAGCCTCCCTCCTTTCTTGTCTCAACTCCGGCCATCGCCAGTGGCTGCCGAGAGAGGACTTTAAACTATCCAATGGGAGCAGAAAGAGCTCACGGATCTCTAAAAGCTTTGGAAATGTGTGTGAACGCTCACCCCTCCTCCCTAACCACTCTCTCCGTCTATGTGGGCCCTGTAACCCATTAAGCTTCAACCTTCTACTTCTTGCTTTGTCTACTGTGGAGCCTTCGATGCGAGAATGCGCAGCTGGGTCTCTTTCGCCACACACACACACACAGACATGCTGCTAACCATAACAGATGAACCTGAAGTAGCATTAGCATGTCGGAGCACTGCGAGGGGTGTCAACTGGATTTATGAAACTGCCACAGCTGGGCGAGAGGAATTCATAATCCTGACGATGTAAACTATCGGCTGTGGCGATTGATGGACGACTGAAAAAGGACAGTCGCTGAGTCATGCTTTGAACATCAAACTATACACATGCACTTTCATTCTGAAAAACCTTTGCAAGACTGATAAATCAATGGCTTCCTGACAGCGAGGCCGGGAGGAGTCAGAGGGTGAACAGAGTTGAGAGACAGGGAGGATGAGATCATGCAGCCGTTGCAAAAAAAAAGAAAACTGGAACGACAGGCTCGAGACGAGCTAAACGACACAGGGAGCGACGCGCGGGGCCATATCCAGTCAATCAGGCTGCACAGGACTGATGGGGGGAGGGGAGGGGGGAGGGAAAGGTCTCACCACGGCTGCATTTCCAATTTCTCCCGGGCTGACAGGACGACACCAGTCAGGAGATTTGTTTTGTTTCCCTCTCTCCTCGCTCCACGTACCACAAAATCATTCACTCAAACAGTTGTTTTTAAAGTGTTTGAATCGTTATTGATACGCTATGCTGTAAAAGCAAGACAATCAGGTGATAAAGAAGTGGATAAGAAGCTCAAAAGTATGTGAGGGAGTTATTTTTATGCTGAATTTAAACAAAAGTAAATTACCTTAGTATATAAAAACATGAATTACATAAAAGCTTTTTTGTGCCTTCAGGGTTAGAAACACTAAAACCTCTTAATACAGTTAGATGTCGTTTGTTTGTGTTTTTCCAAACCATGTGATTGAACGAATTAATGGAGCTAAATCTGAATTGGATGGGGCAGTGTGAATGTATAAAAATGCACATTACGATTAAGACGGATTAACACGGTTAATCATTTTCAACCAAGCATTGGCTGGTTTTGACTTCTCGAGTGTGAGGTTTTAATGCGTACCTTTGTCCTGTTTATCATAGTAAACTAAATATTTCGGGGCTTTGAACTCTTGGCCAGGTAAAAAAAAGCAAGTTGAAGAAGTCACCATTGGCTCTGATAATTTATGGGAATGTTTCACTATTAAGACATAATGATTCATCGATTGATAAAAAAAAAAAAAAAGAATTCAGCACAACATCTAAAATAATCCTGAGCGGCAGCCCTGTAATAGTTATCTTTTTTTTTCAATCTCCAATCAAAAGGAATTCATTCAGAACGCTGAAATATTCAGCATGGAGCCGGTGCCAGAGAACAAGGCTGAAATCAACAGAGTGCTGCCAAATAGCAGCGTGAAGCCTTAATACAGGGGCAGCTATGAGAGGCTCTTCATCAGCTGGAGCTGCTGCACCCTGATCATCAACACAGGAGGGGGGAGGGCGGAGCAGCGGGAGAGGAAGAGTGGGGTTTCTGAACCTCAGCGGGGATAAACTGATGAATCACAGGAATGGTTGACAACAAGCATGACTGAAGCAGTGCTAAAACAATAAGTCGATCAATTGATCTGTTAATATGTCAATAAATATATATAAAAAATGTAAATAAAATGTGTTCCCCTTTTTCACATTAAGAGAGATCAGCAGATTAATCGGTTTGGCTTTAAATTACGTTTTAGATGTTTATTATTTAGATTGTAAGCGATATTTTGACATTTATTCACCACATGATTAACCAAATAAATGGATCAACAGTTGTAGTATTTAGGTACATTAGTTAGAATGCAGCACTGAGATGATAGAATGGATCAATATATTTCTGCCACTCGACACAAGGTCCATTTAGTAGCTGCTGAGGGACTTGTTTCATCACATCACAGGATATTCAGTCCTTAAAGTGATCTTGAAAGAAGAAAATATTAACTTCTACATCTACAATTGAATGATAACTGGGGGGAAAAGATCACGTGATATGATGAAGAAGAAAAAGCTCAACATTAAAGGCTATGCATCCTCTCTAACGGCATTATGTGAGGTGTCCTGGAGGTGATCTTTAGAAGCACATCGGTGCTGCAGCTAAGATCCCACCGTGACAGGACGGCTTCACGAGGGTCACCAGGTCAGCACTGTTTGAGGGCAAGTGATAGAAGTTGGTGGAAAAATGTAGCAAGTCTGTTTAAAAACCTGCTTCCGCATTATGTGTTGAGTTGTTGACTTTACTTATATCTTATATACAAGTTTACATTAACTCCTGTCACCTCAATTAACTGAATGGTTTGGCTCTTTTGCCTTTTGTTCAATTATTTTTCAAGTATTTATTTTGTTTTGCACCTTTGCTGCTCGTACAAAGTAGCCGAATTTAAAAAGCAATAGAACATTTTGTTAAACTCTAACTTCTTCACAAACAAGTAACATTGTGTCTAACTTCCCGATGGACTCACCTGCCAGAATAGCCTTTCCCGGGTGAGTTAGTTTCGTTTTCCCCGCCGGTGCCGCCGCCGCCGCCGCCGCCGCCAGACACCTCGGTCTGCAGAAGGGGCCGATACACGCGCCTCTATCCTGCATAATTACCGGGGAAATGCACACTTATAGATATAAACCCCCCAAAAAAAGCTTCTACTCTATTCAGCTTTTATATTAAAGTAGCTTAAGTGGCTTGAAAATCTTCAAGTGGAGCGGAGCGCGCGACACATTGGCAGCTGCTGTCTGGTGCTCTCCTGGATGCTGCAGGTGACCCGGGCTCAGACTCTCTCTCTCTCTGTCTCCCTCTCCCTCTCTCTCCCTCCCTCTCTCTGTTGACAGTGGGCGGACACTGGGGGCCGTCGTGGAAGTTGGGACGCTCTATATCCAATGGCTGTTTTTTGTAACCATGACAACGCCGTATCACGACGGCAGTGCGCACGTAGAGCTCAGCGAACCGGAAGCGAGGAGGAGGCGGCGTGTCCTGCTGCCCCGTTGAACTTGGTCTTTTGTCTCCGTGGGGCTGGTTCAATTGGGGTTTTTTTGTATCAACCGCCGAGCCTGTTGTCGGTGGTGTGTGGCTACTTTTATTCCACAGAAGAAGAAGAAGAAGAAGAAGAAGAAGAAGAAGAAGGAGGAGGAGGAGGGCGGAGGGCGGGACCGCAGCCTCTCCGTGTCTCTATTACCATCTGAATGCAGTCCCGCGGGGAAGAATAAAGTCCCATCCCCCTGTTATTAAATTGTTTTACGACCAAAAACCTTCCGCATTCCCCCTCCCAACAGCTGGCAGTAATGGGTGCCAGCCACGCCATCTACAAACAAAGAGGCAGCGGCTCCGACACACAGAAACCATCACTCAGGCCTCGGCAGCTCGGTGACGATAGTGTCAGTCTGGGTCATGAAGAAGGGACAGCAGGGAGAAACCCGGGCATAAACCACACCCAACCCCCACCTCCAGTAACACACAAGCAGAACAGGCCATAGAGAGTGTGCACATATATTTCCCCTGGCACGAAAATGCACCAACACTGTGTGTGTGTGTGTGTGTGTGTGTGTGTGTGTGTGTGTGTGTGTGTGTGTGTGTGTGTGTGTGTGTGTGTAAACTGCCTCCCGCCTCTCTTCACTCGTGCGTGGCCCGCTTTCCGCTTTGAAACCGTCCACGCGCACTGTGGAAAAGTGGCTCATCATCAGTGCATCACGTGGGGACGAACAGGAAGTAAACAAACTCAACTGAACTGTCACCGCTGGGAGAATCATTCCCTCAACACTTTGCCATTTATTACTTGCTATTTTGTTGTTTTTTGCGTTTTGTCATTTTCTTACAAAAATCATTATGCTTTTTAAGACTACAACAGACACACACTATAGACACTACATTCCATAGTATTTGACTCCTTTGATTAGTTAGGTGTTTCAATATATATCTTAAATTATACAGTTTTCAGTACAATATAATTATTTATTTATTTTTTTGAACCAACTGGCACCAGGAAGTGAGCTTAGAGTCTCCATCTCCTCAAGTCTGTCGGAGCTTCACCACCACTTCCCGTTATGAACATTTCAACATTAGTAATACTTGATATACTTGAATGTAACATGGAAATTGTGCTCCTGATTGCAGCTTTAAAGTTTGGCAGCACATGCACAGACTACAGTTTTTCATTATTATAATTATTATTCTTCCACTTCCTTTCTTTCTTCTTTTCCTTCACAAGCATCCTGAAACTCCAGATCCAAAAGGTCGGCCGACGAGATCGACCGCTCTGACCCAGCGAAAAAGTGTTTTTTTGCAGCTGCGATGGGGATGGACATTTCATTGAGTGTCTCTTGGTTTTGATGATGTGTCCCTTCAAAAGGCTTTAAAGGCACACACACACACACACACACACACACACACACACACACACACACACACACACACACACACACACACACACACACACACACACACACACACACACACACACACACACACACACACACACACACACACAGTACCGTAACCTCATAAACAAGTGTTCTTAATTCGTACAGCAAACACTTGGTTGTGAGAGGACAAACAAAAACTATTGCACAGTAACCGTCTTTCCAATCAGAGCATGAGACAGTTGTGGAATTAAACATTTGAGTCCGTTTTTGTTTTTTTGTCCCCCTCCTCAAAAGTGTGTAAGGCCGTAGCAGTGCTTTTACCACTCCTCGGTAACAAAGTCTCTTCCTCATCAGTGCTGAATCTCTGGGGAAAAAATTAAATAAAATAAGCTGCTCTATGGTTAATAAAGTCTACATGGAACAGCAGGACAGAGGGGTTTGGTGTCACTAACGTTGTCTTCAGGTTTTGTTAAATTCTCTAGGAGCTGAGAGATGACTTCATGCGGTGTAGATCAGTGATGCAGCTGTAACGTCCAAGCAGAGAAGAGAGAGAGGGGAGAAATGGGGGAGGCCTTTTCAGAGCCAGTCCTTCCGAAGTGGAGACAGTAGAGGTGACGGGTTTCTATTGCAGTTTCAGTGGCTTCTCATCGGGAACGACGGCCCGGTTGAGTTTCAGGTGTGTTGACCAGCAGCAGCACGGTCCAGTGTGGTTCAGGTCCAAGGTGTGTGTGTGTGTGTGTGTGTGTGTGTGCGCTAGGGGAGGAGAGAGAGGGGACGGACGAGGCGGGGCGAGGGCTGAGGGCCCCTTACATGTTGAAGCCATAAGCGGGCTGAGCCGGGAAGCCCGCGGGGGCTGCTGGGTAGCCGTAGCCGGGGTACGCTGGCTGGGGAGCCACCGGAACTGGAGAGGGGGGCAACATCAGCTGCTGGCCTGATCACAAGAAACACACACACAGAGTTACATGCTAATGGGGAACATTTACATGTATTTCAGGCTTGAACAAAAAACGTTTTTCACCAAAAACTGAACTCTTTGTCGTTAGGATTACAGTCAATGAAAAGTTTCTGTGGTGCTCAAAGAGACCATTAGTTCTTTTAATGGTGATGTTAAACCAGTTTTCTTTTCGGGCACCAGAGGTTTGTCCTGATTATGTGCTGTAATTGTATTCACGAAGAAAATGATCATAGGATAAACGCCCCGTACTGAAGAACACAGGTGCTGCTGGTTTCATCACAAACAGTCATAAAATGGGAAAACAGAGAAAAAATTAAATAAAAGTTTTTGTTTTTTTCCTGTATGTAAAAAAAAAAAAAAAAAAAAAAAAAAGCTGTAAAAATTGTAAAGTAAATTACAAAATGTCTCCGTCTGCCTACTTTTGAATAGCAACTTTTTTTTTCTTCAAAAAACTACCAGAATGTGCCCCAAAATTGTCAAGCCTGACTACAACAAGTAGACCAGTGGTTGCCAGAGTGGGCTGGTTTCACCCCTGATTGGGCCACTTTCAATGTTGTGAAAATAATTATTACCAAAACTAGCTGACATTTTATAGTCAAAAATTTATATTATTGACTCATTTAACTTTAAGTAACATGTGATTGACACGAGTATTAAATCAGCGTTAACCCTGACGTCACCACTATTGGGAATTAGTGTATTTGTTTGGCTGGCTGCACTCTTTGTGGGTTCTGAAAGCCAAATGATCCAACAATTTATCATATTATTTGATGCAGACATGAATCTCTGTATATTTATGTGTTTTATATTGTGCATGTAATGGTTTTACGGGTTAACATGGGTTTCTGGCATGTTTATGATTTGTTTGTTTTTTACTGGATTGGGCTGGAAACTGGAATCTGATCTATCCCCAATGCCAACACATTTGCCTGTGTGCTTCAAGTCTTAGTGAACCAATCCAATCTGTATACCTTTTAGTTAATGTTGAATTTCAATACCAACAGCCATTTTTCCACCCAGGTTTCACTGACAGTTTGTCACACTCATGTAAATCCTGCTATCAACACAGCGGGAGGCCGGAACAACAACCGCCCCTCTCTTAGGGAGACGCTCTGCCTGAAAACCTACCAAACACTATGGGCTGAGGCTCCGTCACCTCCTCTTCGGTTTTCCTTTGGCTGTCTGCCTCGTCCAGTTTGTCCACCTGAGGGCAACAGAGACAAGGGAACGCATCAGACGGGGATCACTCACAAACAAGTTTCACACATTGTAGGCCTCCTGCAGGAACCTTGTATGTCCCATGTGCTCAGCTTTGCAGGCGGTTAAAAAATTTAATTTAAATGCAAATTTCAAAAAAGTGTCCCATTAGCAACATGACATAAAAAAATGTCAGCGATAAAAAAAAAAAGAAAAAGCTCTAAATAAAAGATTTTTGCTGGACACCTACAATGCAGTGATCACAGTGTTGCCAGTTTTATTTTTATTACAATTTATTTAGTGCAAACCGTTAGACCACAAAAACATGTTATGTTACTGTTATCACTGTAGATGTATCATACCCACTCCTGAGAGACAGACCTACACACAGCACTCTGCAGTGCAGCTGAGGGTTACCTGGGAGAAGATGCCATGCACGTGTGGTGAGAATTTCTAACGCAGCTTCCAGTACAAATGTTAGGTCAACAATCAAAGGGGCCCGTTCACCCCCATCACCAAAAAGAAAAAAGCAACCACTCATCCCCTAGTGGTATCTTACCATGCTGGCACTTCTGATCCTACTGTCACCCCAATTCAATTAAGTAGAATCAAATTTAATTTATGCTGCCTGAAGCACTGGAAAATTACATTTAACCAAAGAAAAAAGCAATATCTTTGTTCATTTATTTTATATTGTCTTTATTTTATATTTATGTATTTTATATTTATTTTATTTGACAGGGACAGTGTACAGCTTCTTAGCTGTACCAGAGTTAGCTATAAGCCAGTTTATATCTGTAGTCCCTGGGCCGGTAACAGAGATTAACATCATCTTCAAATAAATCGCAGACCTCATTGTTGACAGAATAGTTTCGAATGAAAACTGTTGACAACGATGTCTGTGGATTATCATGCATTGCATCACATTACATGCACAAGATCATCACTGCTTTTTGAGTTTCTAAAAATTCACCTTTTTAACGCTTTGGGCTCCAGAAATAAAAGCAGCTACAAGTAGCTCAAAAACTGAGGAAATAACCCTAAAACTGCATCATGGCTAGATACCACTGGGAGGAAAATGTTTTTGTTTGTTAAGGTTTTTCTGGGCAGGGGGTTGTGGGAATTGATCCTTTCAAAGTAAAACTACAGCGGGATTGCAGGTTAAAGAAATATTAAATTGTGTATTTAGTGAAGGAGAAGCTATTCATGCTTATATACGGCTTCCACATGCATCCTGTCAGCATCAGCAGCCCCTCCTGACAGACTCTCAATGAGCCTTCTTCTCATTCATATCAGAAGCTCACAGGTTAAGCTCATCCTCGCCAGGCACACAGCGTTTGTGCAGTGAGTCGTTTGGAGTGCCAATTTTATTGCTAGACACTAAGTGCAAAGGGGTCATTAGGCATTGTGCTTGAACTGTGCAGACAGCAATGAGAAGAAGAAAAAAAGGTTTCGGGTGTAAATCGAGATGAATTAACACAATGGTTCTGCTAAATCAATGTGCAATTTAAAAATAATTTCAGTTGAGTCATAATTTCAAGAAATAAAGAAAAAGAAAATTTGGACAGAAGAGTGAAATGGTTAAACAGCACCTGTAAATCATTTGTGTCTGTATATGTATGAATTAACAGAGTGTGAATGGAAAATCTTCTGAGATGCAGATTTTAAATACAGTATTCATCTAATAGAAATGGATGGGATTTTAATATATATATGAAAACATTATTTATTTGGATATGCTGTCTGTGGTATTGCAAACAGTGAGACTTCAACCTCGGGAAATTTTCAAGTACTGCAAGGTAAAGATAAGCTGCTATCACACTTCCTGATGGGCTGCACCAGCCCAGAGACGGAGGAAAGGGGACTCCATGACCTTCAGTTAGTGTTTGGTAGCCCTTTGTGATCTATAAGTTAATATGTCTGGAACTAAAACACGTTAGCCAGGAGTTGGAAACATGGGGATGCATCTCACAAGTCTAGAGTGGCTATCTCTCCTGGATTATATAGAAAAATAATCACGGTGATTCTTATATTGTATTACCTTTTACCAAAATTGAAATACTCAGGATTTAATAAAAAAAATGCCACTTTCACACTAGATGCAGCCCCAGGAGAGAGGAGTTAGAGGGGGAGAGGGATCTGTTAGGTCAGGACAGACTAATCCTGAGGTACAAGTATGGTGCGCAGGCTTTGGCTCTAATCGTCAACACGGCGGTTAAAGTTTGGGGTTCTAGACTGGTCTGATACTTCTCCTTTGGGATCCCATTCTACCTCTTGGGGTACATTGAAACTCTAGAGGTTTGTTTAATCGTTGGTCATACGATGGTGGAAAGTTTGGGGTCTATTAAAAAAAACACTTCATAACCAAACTAGTGCAGCAGCCTTTAATCATTATAGTCATGAACTTCATATCTCTTATCAGTTGATACTAAAAGATAACAAGCTTTATATTATTTATATACTTTATATTTGCACTGAGCTTTGTTCATATTTTCATGAATTTGTTTCTGCTTTGCTGCTGGAAACCTTAATTATTTTCCAAAAGATAAAACAAATTAATTAACCTATGACACCGGGGCGATAATTTAGAAACCGCCTCCAGCCGCTGAACTCAAAATGTGTTAAAAAAAACAACACATGTTACTGCTGAAGCGGAGCAAAAGCCTGCACAAACCACAGCAGCTCTACGAGGCCGGAGCGAGTTGGGCCGCGCCCTCAGGCCTACGGTCCATGCTTAAGGTTCCTCCATCAGAAACCTCAATTATGAGTTACAACGAACAAAAAAACAACACAGACAGGACACTTAAGAGAAATGAAAAAGAGGGCCAGAGACCGTCACCTTGGCTGCAAACTCATCCACCTGGAAGAGAAGCCAAAGAGATGACCTCAAGTGACCTCACATGTCTGCAGGTCAGCATTTGTAGACCAGAGGGAGTTCACTGCTAAGAAAATACTTCACTAGCATTATTTAGGAGAGCCTAAACTAAAACTCCCTGTATGACCACCTCTAGGAGACTATTGGGACAGGTTTTTACAGTAAATAAAAACTTCTAAGAAATATGAACCACCTTCAAAACACAGTAAAAATGCATAATTTCCCCCTAAAATAATATCCAATAATTAATCCAATTTTTTTTTTACATTTTAGCAGAAACTGAACTAACTCTTTGCCTTGTTCTCGGGTGGAGTGCTCACCTTCGTCAGGTACTCCCTCATGACCTGGATGAAGTACGGCATGGCGAAGTCCATGATGTTGTGCCTCCAGGCCAGCTCCAGCACCACGTCGGGGTGCAGCAGGTCGTAGGAGGCGAACAGGCAGGCGGCGAAGCACTCCTTCCTCCCTTCCTCCAGGAACCACTGGAGCAAAGTCTCCGCCAGCTCGGCATCCTTAGACTCTGCGGCGTAGAGCATGGCATCCTGGGAAAAGGCAGAAAGGGTGAAGCGTATTTAATTAATCATTAGAGCCCTCGTGCACGTTTCATTAGTCGTCCAAATAATCATTTTCTCTGCATAGGTGGCTTCTCTCCTTGTATCTAGAGATCACTGTATATAAACAAACAAACAGCGCCATCTGCAGGAACATGAAGGTAAATGTGAGAGCTAGGCTCAAATATATTGTCACTGAATGTTTTTTTCTTGTCTTACCTTGTAGAGCTTGTCCTTCTTGCAGAGCTCCACGCTCTGTCTCCAGCGGTTGTTGCCCTTGTAAAGGTAAGCGGCGATGCGGCGGAATTCAATCAGCTCGTGTTTCTCCAACCTCTGCGCCAGGTCGATGGTGTCGAAGTTGTCATAGGCATCGATGGATGCTCTCAGGCCCTGTGGATGACGCACAGTATTACATCACGGACAGAAAAAGGGTGAGAAGAAGGATACCTGAACCAGTTAGTTTCTTGGAACTGGACCTCAGCAGTGCCACCAGTAGGGTCATTTTCTCATAGACTTCTATACAACCAGAGGAGTCGCCATTATAGAGAATGCAGATTTAATGCACTTCCGCATTGGTTTCACTTTTCAGACCAGGAGGTTTCCTCCTGGTATATTTATTACTTTATTCAATTTACCATTTCAAAAGTGCCCCTCAAATCTACACTAAGTGGGGGGATAGGTGACATCAGTGACATGGCTGACAGACCTGGTAGTCTTCCTCCTCCGTCAGCAGGTTGTTGAGGGCTTCGTTGACCGACTTGTTGTTGTGACTCTGGACAGACCTCAGGTAAGGCTTGACCAACTTCAGCTGGTCCATCTGGTTGAGCAAAAACAAACCGCCTATCACGTCAACGCCCGTGTGTCACTGCACACTGAATGTTAAGAAAAACTAAAGTGGTTTTGGTTGACAGAGGTTTGACCTCGCCGCCGGTTACCTTGCTGAAGAAGTTGACAGCTCGGCTGTGGTCCAGCCGCGGGGACAGGATGGTCAGCAGGTCGTTCAGTAACAGGGGTTTGTATTCCAGGTAGAAGGAGAGAGATTTATAGTACAACTCCACATTGGCGACCTGAGGAGAAATAATGAAACATATAAAAGATCACAAAACGTGAAAAGATGTTTGTAAGATGTTCAGTCACGAACACTTGTTCACCTTAGCAATGATGTCCTTGAACGGTCCTTCTTTCCACGCGTCCGTCGCATGAGACATCATTGTGATGGCGGCGTTGTCAAACTCCTCGTATTTATCGTAGAGGAAAACAAGCTCTGCCCATAAATGAGACTGCTCTGCTGCGCGGAGGACCTGGTGAACAGAGAACCAAGAACAATGTCAAACTGAGGCCCTCATTCATTACTTTTTGTTTTGTTCAATTCGTGGACTCACATTTGGTATTTTGGGGTTAAAGCGCGACATTGTACTTTGCTTGTATTTTTTTTAAAACAATCACAATCGTCTTGGGAGGCACTTTTGAGAACTGCTTTCATTGTATCACAATTAGACCAAAAACAAATTTGTACTGGAGGGATTGTAAACAGGTCGGAGATCACACACACACATTTGTTTGGTGACTGTCCAAAATCGAAATCATACTTGGAAGGGGTTCATAGAGTACTAATTGCCATTTTGAACATTGATTTACCACTAGACCCATTGTTTTATATTAAATACTATATTTGATGCACATCTTTTTATTGGTGGTACTTTATCTTGGCTCAAATCCCTGCTACCCACACTACATCAATGGCAAGACGATGGAAAAAATTACAGCAGAACTCAGTGTAAAGACAGACAGGCTGTTAAACTAAAGGCTCATGCAAAAACTTATTTGATATTACCAAAGTGATAAGGTAAATTTGGCCGAAACTAACATCTGTTTTTTTTTTAAACGGTGATTTTATTTATTTTGGTTTACATAGCGTTTTGTTTGCAGAACTAAGAATAGTTATTTTTTTCTTTCCTGACATAGCAGATGTGGAAATTTGAATATACATTTTTTATAAAAAAATAAGTTTTATTCTGAGTATTGATCAATCACCATGATGAAGTCCAACAAGCTGGCAAATATTGACCAATGCAGGGACAACATTTAATATAAGTTAAAATAGATTTAAATAATAATTGGTACTTTCAAGGCTTGTGTGAAGCCTTCAAGGATTTCAGGCTAGGCTACATCTGACAGCCTAATCATCACCTTGGTGACTGATTTCAGCAGCTTTAAAGAATATCTGATCATCACTATATGTCATAAGAGCGCCATTGAAAAGAGTGAAAAAAAACAGGTCAAGGAATCTTCTGTGCTCACTATTAACTTTGCTTCCAGAGTGCTGAGGAGAAGCAGAAATCTTTGCAGAGTAATAAATCAAAAGGAGTTCATGGCACACAAACTATTTGATTAATTACAAAAGACAGAATTGTCTTTGCAACACTCACACTCACACTCACACTCACACTCACACTCACACTCACACTCACACTCACACTCTACCTTTGGGATGTTGACTCTGGACCAGAAGAGCTCCAGGTGCTCCCTCATCTTCTGAGGTTTGAACTTTGAGTAGAGGATAGCGAGCTCGGTGAACATGCCCATGTGGGCCCGCTCCAGACCGAGAGCGGCCTCCAGCAGGGCGATGAGCTCCTCATAGTACCCGCGGTCCTGATAGTAGCTGATCAGGTCCTCCAGCTCGTCGGCGTGGATTACTATGTGGAGGCCGCAGATTTGGGCCAGCCGAAACTCCTCGCCGTCCACGCACGCGAAACACACCTGATGATCGGAGAGAGAGCATCCATCCATATTTGTATAAATAAGAATCTACAACTATGCTAGAATGTAAAAAAAAAAAAAAAAAAAAAAGTCAAAAATAAAAGCAGTTAGTTTGCTAGCGTTCAAAAACTGCATTTCCCATTAGGCAGAGAGCTACCGTGGCTTGGTTACATGATGTTGGATGTTTGACTTGAAAGCGTTCATGACTTGAAAGTGTTCATGCCATTTGTGGTCAATATTGCACTATACCACCTAATTTGCATTTCATTCCCTTAAAAGGGACAGTCCACCACAAAATCAAAACTACATATTTATCCTCTTACATGTAGAGCTATTTATAGATCTAGATTGTTTTGGTGGGAGTTGCCCAGTTTTGGACATACATGTGGGCACTATTTAAAAAAGAAAATGTTTTTTGGGGTGGTGAACTGTCCCTTTAAATTATAGGGATTCAACTGGCATGAGGTATATATGTTTGTTTACTTTTCCAGGTGTTGCCAAGTCAGATATGTCAGTTTTCCCTGCAGTAATTACGTACGTCACGGAAGACACAAACCGGTAATCAAAGTACAGAAACATGACACGAGAACGGCACAAGGCTCTAGGACTATGTCACACAGTGCCAGATGCTAGTTCATCTTAGAATTTGCAGTATCACGTTTCAGTTTCAACTAAAAGGTGTTTGGTGTGCCCGTTACCTCCTTCCATGTCCGCGTGCTGTTGGCTTTCCTGGCGCTGTCCACGGCCGCCTGGTACTCCCCGAGGTGGACCAGCGTCGATGCCAGGCGGGCAAAGTTGGACACGTTGTTGTACAAGAGCTTGGCCGCCTCGTGCATCCCCTCGTCATAACACCTATCGCCCACCTGGAGAGGGACGGGAAAGAAATGACTCCCTCCATTCTTTGACTCTTCCCTCCTAACAACTGCAGCCGGGTTTATGTTTCCTTCACCTGCTGTATGTGAGCATTGTTGGGCCCGCTGACAAACTCCTCCAGCTCGGCCAGACGGTTCGTTTTGGCCAAAGCGAAGATCAGCTCCGTCTCCACGTACGACTCTCTCGCTTTCTTCCGAGCCATCTGGAGGAATTTGACCAAGTCCTCCCAGTTATCTGCAAAAAAAAAAAAAAAAAAAAACAAACTCCTTTAAGATCCCCTCGGATCAACAGCGTAAGAGAGACAACCGGCCATCTTTTTGGATCATTGCTAAAATACGTATTGCCTTGAAATGGAAATCAGATGTCTCAATTGGAATGTGGCTCTCTGAAATAATAGATGTATACTTTCAGAGTAAATAACTAATTGGTTGAGGAATAAGAGTAAAACATATTACAAGATATGGTGACCCTTTTGGATTATACGGGATATCTACCATCACAAAAAAATGATAGTGTCACTTTTTAATCTTGTATTGGGGATGTGATTGATTGTACCAGATCCTTGGGACAAGAGGCTGCCCCGTGTCTCTCAATGTTTGTTTAGTTATATCAAAATAACATGTTTGTTGTCTTGTTGACTTTGTACTCTTATTTATCATTTAATAGCTACATGCCACGTGTCAAAGTGTTTGTCCGTGAAAAAGGGCGGCGGCAGAGTCGCAAAGCTAGAGGGTTACCGTTCTTGCTGGCCGCGTTGACCACCTCCATGTACGCCGAGGGGTCCACGGCTTTGATGTACGAGTCGATGGCCTCCTTGACCAGGTCTCTCTGCAGCTGAGCTCGGGCCAACTGGCTCCACACAGCCGGCTCGTTGCAGCGCTCCGCAAACTCGTAGGCGCGGTCCAAGTTCCCTATGTGCTCTATCAAAACCTGAGGAAAGGAGAGAGCAGGACATCACAGCAGCAATAAAAGTACGTTTTAAAAAAGGTTGATAAGAGATGTACCAATAGAACCTGCACCATCAGTTTCCAGTACACAGTTTATGTGTCTTGGGATGCTTCCTTTAGTTTATTTTGTATGTCTATTAGATGCAGCCAACTCGCCCCTCACATGCACAATGCATCCTGGTACATTTAGGCACATCTGGCAAGGCTCCTCAGCAGGAGAAATTGGTTGATTTATCGGTCAATATAGCTCACACTGGACTTGTGCAAAAATAATCTGCTAAAACTGTATCAGTAAAGGTGATAAGAAATTCAAAATGCAACTTGTGCTAGCCTGGCGTAACCATGAAAATAACTGATGCACATATCAATGTAACTTTTTACATTAATTTAATACTACTGAATGTCAAGTAAAAGATCAGTATTAAGCTTACGCCAAAATTTTGAATAATTGTATCAGTGCAGCTGAAGAATTCATGATTTTTTTTTTATCTCACCTGAATGGCCGAGGTGTTGACGTCAAACTTCTTGAAAATGGCGAATGCTTCCTCAAAGAGCTCATTGCTGATGGCGATGTTGGCAATGTCCGGGGCGTCGTAGTTGTCCAGCTTGTTGATGTACTCCATCACGCGGGTACGGTCCGCCTTGATGGCCGTCAAAATGAGCAGGTTCTGGAGGTTTCTAGGGGAAAAAAACAGCAACAGAGGCAATTATTTATGAAAAAGATGGAGCGTGATTGTGGTTAAATCATCGTGGTGCCTAACGAGCAGCGAGTGGTGCTGCACCTGTGTTCACTGAAGACAGAGTTGTCCAGTACGATCTTCTCCAGCAGTTCGATCAGCTCGTTGGGCAGGTCTGCAGTCATGAAGGCCTTGACTGTGACGGACACCTCCTCTGGATCCTGAGTCTCTGACAGCGCCGTCTGCACCACCTGAGGTGAGACGGAATACAAAAACATGGATTGGAAAAAAAATAGCACTCTTTCACATTCTCCACTGGCAGAAACAGGGGGTCCTGTAGGAGTCCATTTGTGTCCAACAAGAGACAATAAAGAGGCAAGGTGCTAAACCCGTATGTATCTGACTGATTCACACTGAAAGCGATTTTGGACCTTTTTCATGAGTATCATTGCAACAATTAAATGGCATTTCTTCTTTCTTGTTTTTTTAGGAGAACTATGATGATTTTATAGCTTATTTTATTTAAATTATTAAACTTAATGTGAAAATGCAAAGGATTCTGCTTCTTTTGGAAAGTTTAATTCCGTATTCACGTTGTGCACAAATAAGTAAAAGGCTTTCTGATATATTTCATTTTATACCCTGTCGAGTAGTACAATTAAACGTCCTTAGAAGTAGAAGACTGGTCTCTACAAGGTACCAACCTCAGGCAGTTGGACCCCTAAAAAGGTACAAATTTAGCACATTACGTCTGAGAGTATGCATCACTTCAGGACACTTTACCTGGTCGATGAGTTGTCTTCTGAAGGGGTTGTTTTCTTCCAACACGTTTGCCCAGAGCTCCGGATCTTTCCGTCGCACCAGATAGCGAGCCTCACTCTTGAACAGAGAGTTCTCATTGCACACCTGAGAAGAGAAGGAGAGGAGAGAAAAGAACGCGATTAAAAACTCCTCTGTGATCCAAAGGATGCAAATCATCATCTCAGTGATTTCTACCCACTTTGATGAGATCCAGGTCACACTGCCCTCTCTCGTAGGCCACGCAAGCCAGGTGGGGGTCCCTCTTCTCGCAGTACTTCCCGACCACGGCGCTGTCGTAGAACGGGTTCTCCTTCA
Source organism: Anoplopoma fimbria (assembly GCF_027596085.1). NCBI lineage: Eukaryota > Metazoa > Chordata > Actinopteri > Perciformes > Anoplopomatidae > Anoplopoma > Anoplopoma fimbria. The sequence goes on along the minus strand of NC_072461.1, from coordinate 10,242,593 downwards.
GGAAGCGCTCGGGCGTGTTGTTGCTGTCGATGTAGATCTTGGCCAGGGCGTTGTGGGTGGCCGGCTCCTCGCATCCATCGTGGATACGGGACTCCAGCCACGACAGCAGGAGTTTCAACCTGAGGAGATGATGGAGAAACATGCCATTTGTGAAATATCATCTCAGCTATATCACACCAAATGCAGCATTTAGGAGAATCTTTCAACTCGCCTGCATCAATATTTGATAAAGAAAGCTCTCAAAAGATGGATACAGTCATCACTCTTACTGTTACTGTAGTAAAATGCCCACAACACTAGGTGGCAGTGTAGTGCATGTAGCAGTGTCTTCCTATACTGGAAGTACTCATGTTCACATTCTCCGACAGAGTTGTAACAGTGGGTTTTCAGTGACAGCAGCTTCACTTGATATGTTAAAGAGTAATCTGATTCAAACACAGGCCTGCAGAAGCTCAGAGAGAATCAACATTTGAGGAATGTCGTGAGCTAAAGATGAAAATATTTTCCATATTTAATTATCTGCCTATTTCAGTCACCTCTGTTTGTCTTTTAATCTGCGCCACGCTACCTTCGGTCATTTTCTGAACATCAGGCGGTATGATAAATACCTAAAGTTCTGCTTCTAACCTTATTGCTAAAGAGACATTTTTATTTTCTTAACTAGACACACTGGTGCATTCTGTAAAAAACGAATGGTGTGAAGCGCTTCAAACAGACCACAAACTTGTCTTGTGTTGTAGTGTACAAGCAGCCAATATGACCACTACATCTGGTTAGATTTTTTAAAAGAGGTTTAATTAAACACTCATTCCGTAAAGATGCTTTTGCACTGAATCACTTTGACGCGCAAGTATCATCCAGCATCCAATGAGACACACGGGAGCAACTGCACAAGATGACAAAAAAAAAACAGTGCAGGTCGTTTATCTCTTGACCTCACCTGTTCCTCTTCTCCACCTCCTCCACCAGTTCGTCGGTGGAAAACTGCCCTCTGACCACCATGATCAGGTTCTTGATGACGTCCTCAGCACAGTCCACATCCAACAGACCGCCTATCACCACCGGCAGACGACTGGGGTTCACCTGAACGCGCAAAATTGAAAATGAAGATGTCAGCACGCAGCCCCATATAAGGCTTGGATTATTAAGCAGTTTACCAGACATGTATACAGTCTTGATTCTTACTTTCTGTACGTAGATTTCGATGTATTTCTGCAAGTTGTTGCGGTAGAGGTAGAGCACCAGGTCGTGGACGAAGTCGAAGCGATCACACACAATGATGAGAGGGAGCTGGTCCGTTAGCTTGGCCTCCTACGAACGGAAGGAACGCATAATTACATCTCACAAAAATTGCTGCTGACTGATCCAAAACCAAATCATCAACACTTTTGCTTTACCTTGAGGAAGTTTTTCACCCTCTCCGGGTCGTAACAGTTGCTTTCCCTGCAGATTCTCTCCACTTCTTTGATCTGGCCTGTTTTGCAGGCGGCCTGGATGTACTTGAAGTGGACGTCGGGCTCCTGGCTGAAATTCACAATCGACCCAAGGAAGTAAAACAAGCCTTGAATAGAGATGGCGGGGGTGGGGGTGGGGGGAGGAGAAAACAGCACAACAAAGTCAGCTCGATCTATGCTAACCTGAAGCCTAAATTTAAACACATCCCCCCACACACACACACCCACAGGTGACACCTACCCTCGTAGCTCTTGAAGGACTCGAAGAGCTCCACTAACGACTGAGTCCCCAGCTGCTCGTGATACTTGGACGCTACCTGGACGCACAGCTGCAGGTTCTGCCTGATGTTGGCCGACAGCATGGCCCTCAAACACTCCAGCGAGTCCTCCACCGATAAAGAGCCGAAGAAGTTCACCAGCCACTAAAAAAGGAGGAGGAGTCAGAAAAGGGAAAAGTGAAGACAAAGAAAGTGAGACAGTGAGGTAAGAAGGGAGTAGGAGAAGGAGAAGAGTAAGGTTCAAAAAGGTATTTTCACGCGTCATCACAAAAAAAAGAAAGACATGGCTTCTCCAGAGAGAGGTACGTCCACAGGCGTACCTCAGGGTTGAGCAGATGTGTGTGCACCACGGCCCGCTTGATGTCGAACTGGTCGGTGTAGTGCTCCAGGGCCCTCTGCAGCAGCCCCGCCTTCTCGCACAGCTGGGCAACGTGGGCGCGGTCATAGTGGGTGAACATCTGGTTCCCCAGGATCGCATCTGCTACCTGTAAAAACACGCATTTAAGTTCAGCAGAGCCAAAAGGTGAAGCTGCTTTGATCTAAAAAGGCAGTCTGAGCATTAAACCTGGGGCGCATGTATGAGGTTCATCTCCAGCAGACGCGTCTGCAGGTGTCCCTCGGCCGGGCGGTTGTTCTTCAGAGCATCCAGCAGGAAGGAAGTGCACTGCTGGATCAGGTTGCCCTCCATGAACACGTCGACGATCTACCGAAGGGCGAGGGGGGGAGGAAAGAAAAGAAAGCACAAAGCCAGAGGAAATGGTAAGATTTTTGGAATTCCTCCCATCTGTGAACCATGATTCGAGTGAGCGCGCACGGAGAGATTAGAGTCTCACGCTATTAAGAAACCGCAGGCCCTGGTAACCAGATGTTTCAGCATTTCTTATTCAGCAACATCTGTGGAGGCAACGACTGAAAAATGGGCGTTGACTTCAAGGAGCATCAAGTCCTCAGGTTTGAGATCCGGACTGAGAAGAGTGATGATATGGCTCTTTTTTCTTTTTTTAAAGGAGGGGGGGGCAGGGAGGGATCCCTGACTCAGTGGATTCCTGGCATTGCTGGCACATCTGGAATAACACAGACGGAGGCTCCCACACTGGGCACTTTGTGTGTGTGTGTGTGTGTGTGTGTGTGTGTGTGTGTGTGTGTGTGTGTGTGTGTGTGTGTGTGTGTGTGTGTGTGTGTGTGAGGGGGTGAACGGGCAGACGTAGTTGTATATCTCTAAGTGAGATATACGTATGGTGTCCGTGCGTGCGTTACCTGGTTGGCGTTGGCCAGCGGCTCCTCATCCTGGACCAGCATCTGGGCAAACTGCAGTCCCTGGTCTGGGTTGACGCGCATCACATTCCTCAGCAGAAACACCCAGTCTGGGGAGAAGCCCACCTACAAAAGCCCCAGGGATAAAAAAAATAAATCTAGATACAGCAACTAGGAATTCACTCAAAGATACCTTGTATTATATTCTGCCTTCGATATACAAATTTTATGATAAACCACAATATGTTTTCACTTAATCGTAGCGCGTTTCCACATGTGCACTGAGTTAAACTTGGATTGATTAAATATGCGTTTCTATGCGTGACGGAGGTGAGAAGTTAAGCCCTTTGAGCTGCTTTTACCTTTTTGGCGTACAGCACTATCTTCTGGAACTGGCCGGTCTCGGCGAAGCACTGGATGACCTTGTTGGGGACGTTAGCTCTGAGGTACACGCTCAGGGCCAGGGTGGGGTCCGAAGCCTTCACCAGGTCCCCCAGCTCCTCCGAGCACTCCAGCTGCAACACACACACACAATGACACTTATGTGGTGAGCAGGCAGAGTTTATAGGTTACGTTGCTCTAAACCCCCAAACTGGTCCTACCTTGTCCTCCTTCAGCCATTTCTCCAGCAGCTGCTTGCGCCCCTGCTGCAGGACGGGCCGGCACAGCTCCAGAGACTCAAACTTGTTGAGCTGGCCCTGGTCCAGCAGAATACCGAAGTACTGCAGCAGCGGCGAGGCCTGGCCCGGCTGGGCAGGGACGCTCTGGAACTTACGGATGGTCTCTGCCGTCCGCAGGATTCCCTGAGAGGAAGAAGGACGAACGGGAATATTTACGACTGAAAACGGAATCACAGCGGGCGCCACTGATATAGCTTCAAATCATCACCAGATAAATACTGAACAAATTGAACTACATTAAAGAGATCTACATAGGGAGTGGGTCCTCTTCCTGGTGTTCGCCATGTTGAACGGCCATGTCTCTACAGTAGCCCCGAGCGGACAAACTAAACTCCAGCTTTAGCGACATCCTTTTTTATGTTAGCTGAAGGCCACTGTAGTTCTCAGACGAAACGCCAGCAGAGGGGTATTCAGTTGTTCAGCACTAGATGTCGCCAAATGGCACACACTGTCCCTTTAAGTACAATAGTAAGAATGCGTGCAAGCACCTTTTCTGACTTTTTGCCAGTGCATATGGTACACATTTTGTCGGTAATCACTACGATGCAGCGGTAGACACAGACGTACCTTGGGTGCCGATGCAGCAACCTTTGCGGCCTCGGAGTAACTCCCCTGGGAAAACAGAGTGTTGAACTTCCTGGCAAAAATCTCCTCAGCCCCAGCCAGGTTGGACCTCACAGCAATCCTTAAGGCCAGATCGGGGTTCTGCAGGACGTTGGTGGCATAGTTGACAATGTTTTCCTCCTCAACACACACTGACAACACCTGGGAAGAAAATATGTGTATCATAAAGTGTTCCGTAAGGCCAGAATAACATTAAATCATTAATCTTTAACGGTCTAAGCAGAGCTATTATTTATGTTGTATAAACCATGTAAATAAGAAGAATTACTGAGGGCCTGTTTCTCACCTGTCCCTTCTTGTTGACCCCGATGATTCCCGACGTGGCTTCATGAGGGGCGGTCACAAAGATGGTCTCTGC